>NW_020954662.1:953806-1009799 GCF_900497805.2 Vombatus ursinus | reverse complement strand
TGGACATGTGATTTCAATGATATAGGGTATTCTCAGGTGAGAAAACACCCCCTGCTAATGCAGACTAGTGCCACCTCTGCAGTCTATAGTCTTAGAGAATTGTACTGAGAAGTCAAGTGACTTGTCCAGGGACACACAACCAGTAGAAGAAAGAGGTAAGACTTTAATCCTGAGGCAGAGGTAAAGCATATACAGCTTGGTTGTGAGGTCTGCTCTCTATCCACTCTACCACACTGCCTCTCCTGTAATGAGGAGAAGTCATTGTAAACTATAGATTACTGTCAAAATGTGAGCTCTTAACATGTGATTCCTTCTCTGGGCTTGTTTTCTTGATTGTAACAAAGAGATTGATCATTCCTGTTTCCTTCAAATCTTTCAGGGACATATAGCCCTTAGAATAAAACATCAGAGCTGGAAGGGATATTAGAGCAGAGAATGTCAGAGCTGGGAGGGCCCTTACAATGTCAGTGCTAGATGGCCCTTAGAACACACAGAATGTCAGAGATGGGAAGACGCTTAGAACATAGAATATCAGAGGAATGAATGGAGGACCCTTAGAACACAGAACATCAAAGATGCGAGGGCCCTTAGAACAGAGAATGTCAGAGCTTGGAGGGCCCTTAGAACACAGAGTGTCAGAGCTGGGAGGGCCCTTAGAACACAGAATGTCAGGGCTAGGAGGGTCCTTAGAACATGGAATGTCAGAGCTTGGAGGGGCCTTAGAACATCGAATGTAAGAGCTGGAAGGGCCCTTACAACACAGAATGTCAGTGCTAGGTGGACCTTAGAACACAGAATGTCAGTGCTAGGTGGACCTTAGAACACACAGAATGTCAGAGCTTGGAGGGCCCTTAGAACACAGAGTGTCAGAGCTGGAAGGGCCCTTAGAACAGAGAATGTCAGGGCTAGATGTACTCTTAGAACACACAGAATGTCAGAGGTGGGAGGACTCCTAGAACACAGACTTACAACTAGAAGAGACTTTAGAACATACAATGTTCATGTTGCAAGAAAGGAGTCTCAAAAATCATTTAGTACAGCCCAGATGACATGACCATATCCCGGCCCCCCCCCCCCCCCCAGTTAGAGAAGTGATTTGTCTCTGGTCCCACAAAGTTGTAACAGTGCTGAAATCAGAACCCTGGGCTCCTGAGTTCAGTGGTCTCAAGGAAGGAGTGCTAGTTTGTTGTCAGAAAACCTGGGCCACATTCCTCACTTTTTCTCCCAGGGCCAAGGTTCTAGGTCTGACCAGTCCTCACTGTGCTCTTTTGGATGTATCACGTCACCTATCTTAACCTCATCTTCCTCATCTGTAAAATGGGGTCATTGGACTAGGTGCTTTCTAAGACTGTTTGTAGCTCTAAATCCATGGTCCTATGCACTTCTGACCTCACCTTCATTAGCATCCCACTAACAAAACCAACATTTCCTAAATTTAAATTCTTTTTTTATTATGAACTTAATAATCATTAATTTCCATATACAAGGGCCAAATAGGGAGTTGTATAATGAAACCATGAATCTCTGTTCATTATAGGTGGCTTTTTAAAAAATTTTATATGTAAGGGAAGTTATTAGGGAACCCCTTGATCCATTGGCCTGGGGGACCTCTTGTGGAACTGGGTATATGCTCAGTTCCTTTTTCTATGACATGTGTTCTGACCTATTATCAGACAGAAGGCAGAAACAGAAAAAACAAAAAAAAACTCAGCTTCACCAAGGCAGGCATATAGTCTCACCTGATGGGAGTCATGAGGTGGCATATGCTACCTGGGTCAACCCTCTCCACCCCCACCCCCCACCACTTTGATCACTGCCTCCCCTCATGCCTCAGTGGAGAATACCCAGGACTAGCAACCCCCTCCAAACCACCAGACCTGCTTCCAGGCAGTCTCCAAGAGCCATCAAAAAGGGGAGCATCCCTTATGAAGAAGGAACTTGCCTTCCTCACTACTACCAACACTAACAGTCAGTCAACCATCACTGACAGGCAAGTAATTTCAAGAATCCCAGGGACAGCAACACTCTCCAAATCACCTTCCCTGCTTCCAGCCTGGCCCCTGTAGCTGCACGTCCTTGTGGACATATCACCTGTCAGCTGCCATTACAGATACTCCTGCCTTTTCAGCAGCCACAGCTACTCAAAACCAAGAAAAGAAAGTCCTCATTATCAAAATTCTTGTCCCTGACAAAGGACTAACCCTTAGAAACAGATATGGTTTTATCGGGAAATGAAATGACATTGAATAGGTTGCTTTGTTAACATACCCTAGGACTGTGAGACCTTTCCATCTGACTTACTGTTGAAACCTCCTATATAAGTTACCTCCCCAGTAGAATGGGAATTCTTTTTAGAGTAGGGACTGTCTTTCTCTTTAATGTGTATCACAAGCTCTTAGCACAGAGCTTGGCCGTAGTAAGTGCTAAATAAATCTTTTTTCATTTATTTGTTCATGTCATGTGTTTCTAACCTCCATTGGTAATATGGGAGATCAGAATTCCCTTCCCCACCTTCCAAGAGAAAGGACACAGGAAGAGGGCAAGTTGTTTCTCCTGAGTTCTTATAGCCCACTGAGTGGGTGGCTGCTCCTGACTCTGGGGCCAGTCATCTTCAAGGCCATCCCTTCCACTGGTCCGGAGTTCCTGTGTCATCTCAACAAAGTACATGTCTTTCAGCAGGGAAACAGAGCCTGTGTCCCACTGAGAAGTACCAGGGCACATGCCTAACTCCACTGGGAGTGTCCCAGGCCAAAAGAGCAAAGAGTTCCCTTGAACACATATATGACACTTAATATAGTAGTGACAGTTTCCCTGTTCCTTTATGTCTCCTTCTGAACATCTCATTGGCTTGTTTAAACATTTGAAAGATGCTCATTTCTTTATCTTCCTTTTGCCTGTCACCAACCACTAACTTACTCCCCACCCATCCCAAATAGAAGCCCTCCTTCATTAAAAAAAAAAAAATCAACACACTGGCCATATCCAGAAATGCATGCCCCATTGTGCAACGATAGTCCACCATCTCTTCAGTAATAGGAGGATAGTATATACTTGGCTGCCAATGTTCTGAAGTCATGATTGGTCAATGCATTCATCAATCAGAGTCCTTCGTTATAATGCACATGTGTTTTCCTTTTTATTATGATGGCTATCATGTAAATCGTTCTTCTGCAAGATACTATTCTTTAAACCCAGAACTCCTGACTTCTCTTTTAATATACTCTACCCACAGGCCTAGGTGGCTCAGTGGATAAAGTTCCAGAGTCAGGAAGACCTGAATTCAAATCTGGCCTCAAACACTTAATAGCTATGTGACCCTGGGAGAGTTAATTAACTTCTTTTGCCTTAATCTGTTGGAGAAGGAAATGGAAAACCACATCAGTATCTTTGCTAAGAAAACTCCATGGATAGTATAATCCATGGGGTCACAAAGAGTTAGACATGACTGAACAACAACATCAACAGAGTATCTTTTCTCATTGGTTCCTACTCTTCCCAGCTCAACTTACTCTAATTGAGTGACCTTCCCTTCAAGCCCCTTAGTTTCCTCCATACCTGATCCATCATACTAAGCCACCTAGTAAACCCCTCCCAGCTCAGCCACACCAGTGCTGGAAGCAAAGGAAGTAGATGGCACAGACCAGCTGTTTACCTGTTCCAACTCAGCTTTCACAGGACCAGCTTGAAGGTGGGGAAAGAGCAAGATCAGAGATCAAGACAGACTGTATTGGTCCCATCATGACCCCATATGGGTAGTGGAAAGGTTGGGTACCTCATTTGTTAGAAGATTATGGAGATGGAGGTGCTTTTCTAGAAATACATGTGGCTCAATACCAATTGCATATGGGGAGAAAGAAGAAAAAGTCCAATGCATTGGCCATTCAGGTGGATCTAGAGGGGAAAATTAAATATGATGTGATTGCTTGACAGGGACGATGGAAGGACAAGGTCATTTATAGCAAGCTCACTGACCTGGTTCCCAAAGAAGTCACAAATGCAGATAAGTCAGACCTGAAAAGACCTGATGAGGAAGCTATTAAAGAGATTACAGAAAAGACATGGGTGGCGCTGGAGAAATCTGTGTCTCAGAAGGTTGCTGCAACTTGGCCAGTCTGAGTAGCAGATAAATTAACTCCAGTTCAGTACATCCAGCATACATCATCTCCACAAGGAGTGGCTTTCAACTCTGCAGCTGAGCAAAGAGTTATTCAGTTGGTGGAAATACAAAGAGACCCAGTAGAGGCTCCAAGATTTAAAATTAATAAATAAAAAAATTGGCACCTGCCGAACTACCTCTTCATAGCCAACCTCTTCCAAGAAGCATTCCCTGATAAAGTGAATTTGATCTTTGAAAAATTTTAAAACCTCCAGTGGAGAAGGAAGGCAAAATGAAAGGAAGAAGGAAGCAGGAAACAGGAGGAGAATAGACTGAGTCTATCTGCTTACTGTGGGAGCAAGGTGGGAATGAATTGTGCCTTACATACTGTGAGCGTCCAATTGTCATTCATTGGTGACAAAGACTCCAGATAACCACCCCACAGTGCAGAGCCAACCCCCACATTCCAACACACAACAACTTTTGGCTAACAATACCCCTCACAGTCATAAACAACCGCTCCCAACCTGCAAGGCTCCAACTAAACACCCCCACAATCTTCATTGGCCTCTCCCCAAATTCCCAATTAATTAAAGGCAGTGGTCTCCACTAGGACTCTCCCAAGAGCCTATCCCAAGTGTGGGAACTAATAAAGAATCCCAGGAGGGTATTTGCATATGATCTACAAACAGTAGGCATGAAACCTACAAGTATCTAAAAGGACTCTACCATCATTATGCCTAGTGTTTTCCATTTAAGATTTTCCTATATTGCTTGAAGTGGTCATTGCTGGGTTTAAAGTCACAGCATAGGACTAACAAATGGAAATTACAAAGATGAACATTTAATTTTGATTTCAGGGTGGGGAGAAGCAAATCTTTTCTAATCATTGGAGTCAACCACAAGTGGAGAGAGGTGGCTTGAGGGGTAGTGAGTCAATGGAGTTGAGCATAGGCTGGTTGAACACTTGTAGGTTCTCTTGAGGAGGTCATTCTCATTTAGCTATAGATTGAATTAGATGTCCTCTGAGGTCCCTCTCCAAAATAAGATTCTGTAAATCTGTGAATGGAATGACAAAAATGGAAAAGACCCTAGGTCACAGAATGTTAAAACTGGGAAAGAAGTTAGAACATCAGACTTGGGGCAGGGGGGACACACAACAACTTTAGAATGAACAAAGTTAGAAATAAAATATTCAAACTGGGAGGAATTTTCAATCCAATTCAAGAATCTTAGAACAGAGAAGATTAGAGCTGGGAGGGACTCTGAGACATGGGGTGTTATAGCTAAAAGGAACCTTAAAGACCATCCAGTCCTAATTCCCTCCTTTTATAAAGAAGGAAGCAGCCTGTGTTCTTGTCCTTTAGTGACTCCTCAATATCATTGGTCTAGATCATTTCTACCAGATCAGTGTGGAGTGTAGAGGAAGGAAACAAACAGGTCAAGGGAAGGGGGTGCTGTGTTTTCCTTTTAGACTCAGATCAAGCATTATTTTCTACAGGAAGGTTCTCATGATCTGCCCTTCTGGCTGCTAGTGCTCTCTTACCGTGTATATATTTTGTATATATTATTTGTGCCAATATATGTGAGTATATGTAAGTATGTATATTACAAGTATATATGTGTATATGTAAATGTGTCTATGTGTGTATATACATGTATGTGTGTATATGTTATCTCCCCTGTTAGAATGTAAGCTAATAAAGGGCAGAAAGTATTTCTCTTTTGTCTTCATAATGCCAGTACATTTTTACAGATGAGGAAACTGAGGCAAACAGGGTTAAGTGACTTACTCAGGGTCACCCAGCTAGTAAGTGTCTGAGGCCAGATTTGAAATTTAAAAAAAAAAATGAATCTTCCTGACTCCTGGCCCAGCACTCTATCCACTGAGCCAACTAGCTGTCTGGAGTCAGGAAGACCTAAGTTCAAATTTTACTTCAGACACATACTAGCTGGGTGACCCTGGGCAAATCACTTAATCACTATTTGCCTAATGGAGAAGGAAATGGCAAACCATTCCAGTATCTTTGCCAAGAAAACCCCATGGTTAGTATGGTCCATGGGGTCATGTAGGGTCAGACACGACTGAATAACAATAAACATTTGTTGATTGATTGATTGATTATCATAATTTCTTTATTTCTTGAGCTGCCATGACCAAAGAATTCATCACCAAAGGTTAACTTACTAATGATGAACCTCTCTGTCCATAACTGAGCTGATGGTCATAAAGCTTAATCCATTTGCTCTGGAGACTATACTTGAAGCAGCTAGATGGCCCAGAGAATACAGTACTGGACTTGGAATCAGAAAGAATTGAGTTCAAATCTTGACTTAGACACTTAACTTGTGTGACTCAGCGTAATTTACTTGACCTTTACCTGTGTTTCCTCATCTTTAAAATGTGGATGATAATAATAGCATCTGCTTCTCAGGGGAGCTGAAAGGCTAAAATGAGATAGCATATCTAAAGAGCTTTGCAAAGTGTTAATTTTTATTTTTATTTTTTATTTTTAACATGTGTTTTTAAAACTTTGGGTTACAAATTTTCTCCCTTCCTCCTTCCCCACCCACCCTCATTGAAAAAGCAAGCATCTCGGTACAGGTTATAGATGTGTAGTCATGCAAAACACTTCCATAGTAGTCCTGTTGTGAAAAACTAAGTATATTTTCCTTCATCCTATCTTACCCCCCATTTATTCTATTCTCTCTTTTGACCCTGTCCCTCCTCAGAAGTGTTTGCTTTTGATTATTCCCTCCCCCAATCTGCCCTCCCCTCTATCAACCCCCTGCTCTCTTGTCCCCTTCCCCCCTTATTTTCCTGTTGGGTAAGATAGATTTCCATACCCCATTGTGTATGTTATTCCCTCCTTAAGCCAAATCCTATGAGAATAAGATTCACTCATTCCCTCTCACCTTCCCCCATTTCCCTCCACTGTGAAAACCTTTTTTTTGTCTGTTTCATGTGAGATACTTTACCTCATTCTACTTCTCCCTTTCTCCTTCTTCCAGTATAATTCTCTCTCACCCCTTAATTTTATTTTCCAGATATCACCCCTTCATCTTCAACTCACCCTGTGCCCTCTATCTATCTATCTATACATACATGTAATTTTTTTCCCTCCCACTACCCTAATACTGACAAAGGACTCATGAGTTACAAATATCATCTTTCCCTGCAGGAATGTAAACAGTTCAACCTTAATAAGTCTCTTCTGATTTCTCTTTCCTGTTTACCTCTTCTATGTTTCACTTGAGTCTTGTATTTGAAGGTCAAATTTTCTATTCAGCTCTGGTCTTTTCCACAGGAATACTTGAAAATCCGCTATTTTATTGAATGACCATTTTTTACCCTGAAGGATTGTACTGTTTTGCTGGGTAGGTGATTCTAGGTTGTAGTCCTATCTCCTTTGCCCTCCGGAATATCATACTCCATGCCCTCCAGACCCTTAATGTAGAAGCTGTTAAATCTTGTGTTATCCTGATTGTGTTTCCGCAATACTTGAATTGTTTCCTTCTGGCTGCTTGCAATATCTTCTGCTTGACCTGAGAATTCTGGAATTTGGCTACAACATTCCTAGGAGTTTTCCTTTGGGGATCTCTTTCAGGAGGTGATGGGTGGATTCTTTCAATTTCTATTTTGCCCTCTGGTTCTGAAATATCAGGGCAGTTTTCCTTGATAATTTCTTGAACGATGATGTCTAGGCTCTATTTTTGATCATGGCTTTCAGATAGTACAATAATTTTTAAGTACTCTCTCCTGGATCTATTTTCCAGGTCAGTTGCTTTTCCAATGAGATATTTCACATTCTCTTCTATTTTTTCATTCCTTTGGATTAGTGTTACAATGCCTTGATTTCTCAAATTGTCCCTAGTTTTCAATTTCTCCATTCTGATTTTTAAGGAAGTATTTTCTTCAGTAAGTTTTTGGACTTCCTTTTCCATTTGGCCAATTTTGCTTTTTAGGGCATTCTTCTCCTCATTGGCTTTTTGGACCTCTTTTGTCATGTGGTTAGGCTATTTTTTAAGGTGTTATTTTCTTCTGTATTTTTTTTTGGGTCTCCTTTAGCATCACTCTCAGTTTTTCCTCTATTTCTCTTACTTGCTTCTCAAAATCCTTTCTGAGCTCTTCCATGGCCTAGGACCAATTCATATTTTTCTTGGAGGCTTTGGATGTAGGAGCTTTGGCTTCATTGTCTTCTTCTGGTTGTGTGTTTTGATCTTCTTTGTCATCAAAGTAAGATAACATAGTCTGACTTTTCTGGGGCTGCTTGCTCATGATCTCGGCCAATTACTTGAGTTATGGACTCTTTGTTAAGGTAGGACTCTGTTTCCAGTGTGGAGAATGTACTGTCCCAAGCTTCAGGGGTTTTGTGCAACTGTTTTCAGAGATACTTCTAGGAACCTATAAATTTTCAGTTCTTCCAAGGTGCTATGATCAAGGGCGAGGTGTTTACTCCTTTCCTGGCCTGTGCTCTGGTCTATGAGCACTCTTTTCTGTCTTGGAATGGTGAGGAGGATTTCCTCTCCACAGCCACTACAAGCTCCACCACGTCAGTGCTCCTCCTCACCCCAGGACCACCACCCAGAACTGTCAACCAGATCCAAGCATGGGCAAAGCAAGAGAATCCTGCACCAGCAGAGAGATCCCTGCAATCTCCCTCTGATCAGCCACTCAATTCCCCCTCAGTCTGTGGGCCAGAAGTTCAGGAAGCACCTGCGGCCCCAAGGAATAGGGCTGGGACCCCACACTCCTCTCTCAACACCGTAGAAACAGACTTTTCCCACTGACCTTCTAAGTTGTCTTTGGCATTCACGGGTTGAGAAGTCTGAAATCCACCACAGCTGCCTGAGATTCAGTACTCTGAAGCCTGCTCCAGGGTCGCTGTGGCCTGCGTGCCCATGCTGAGCCGTGCTCCTCTCCCCACCCAGCGCGATATACCTTTCCAATCAAACATCCAGGCTGTCTTTGGCTGGAAATTTGTTTCGCTCTGTCTTTTTGTGGGTTTTGCTGCTTTAGAATTTGTTTAGAGCCATTTTTAACAGGTATTTTGGAGGAGTTTGGGGGAGTGCTCAAGCAAGTCACTGCTTTTACTCTGCCATCTTGGCTCTGCCCCAAAAGTGTTAATTTTTATCATGGAATTTCTTGTGACATAGAACTTTCCAGAATGTGTGCTCCACTACCACAGAACCCCAGGGAATACAAGCTCCTCAGAGGTAAAAAATTTGTGTTACTTTCATCTGTACCTAGCACAGGACCTTACACACAGTAGGTGCTTAATAAAAGCTTGTTGATTAAATAGCTTTAGAAACTCTGAGTTATCTCCACACCATAAGGCATCAGAGTAGGACTTTGTGGAGGATTTCCATCACTATTAGAAAAAAAAAAAAAGCTCCAGTGACTCTAGGATATTAGGCAATCGACAAAAAGAAATGAAAACAATTCCATAAAATGTCAACATTTGACTCTGGGGACTGAAACTGGGTGGCAGGTGGGTTCCTTTGCAACATTACAACACTTACTAAATGTTGCCCCTACCCAAGGAACTCTGCTCAGTACTGGAGATAAAGGAAAGAAAAGAAAAGAAAAGAAAAGAAAAGAAAAGAAAAGAAAAGAAAAGAAAAGAAAAGAAAAGAAAAGAAAAGAAAAAGAAAAAAAAAGAAAAGAAAAGAAAAGAAAAGAAAAGGAAAGGAAAGGAAAGAAAAGAAAAGAAAAGCATGACATGACACCTGCCCTCAGGCAACTCACCTTCTACCGACCAGGCCATCAATTCAACCTCCATAGCCATTCAGACACAAGTCAGAAGTGTTTCATCCCATAGCCTCCAACCTAGCCTAAAGAAACCCACACTTGCTACACCCTCGGTATACCCCGAATTTTTAACTGAGGTGTCCAAAGGGACCTGGGAATATAGAAGGATGGCATGGCCTGGTGGGCAGAGAATAGAACTTCCCAGGAACTCAGGAGACCTGCATTAGTAGTCCCAGCCCTGTCAACAACTGTGTGACTTCAAGCAGGTCACCTCCTTTCCCTGGACCTCAGTTTCTTCCTCTATAAAAGGAATAAGTTTCATTAGATGGCCGTTAAAGTCACATTCATACCAGATATTTCAAGGGCCCTTCCAATTCTGACAGCTTAGTTCTAAATTGGTTCTTAGTTCTAGCTTTGTCATGCTGTGATCTTTGGTCCCTTCCAGCTCTAATAGTCTCTCCTCTGAGTTCCCCACCCAGCTCTTACTTTCTTTTTTTTTTGTTTTGTTTTTTGTTTTTTTGTTTTTTAGGCAATTGGGGTTAAGTGACTTGTCCAGGGTCACACAGCTAGTAAGTGTCAAGTGTTTGGTCTGAGGCCGGATTTGAACTCAGGTCCTCCTGACTTCAGGGCCGGTGCTCTATCCACTGCACCACCTAGCTGCCCCCAGCTCTTACTTTCAATGCTCTAAGGTGCCCCCACCAGGCCTGACATCCTGTGTTCTAAGGCTCCTTCCAGCTCTGACATTCTGTGTCTTAAGGGTCTTCCCAGTTCTGACAATCTGTGTTCCCAATTCCATTATAGCTCTAGCATTCAGTCTTCTGAAGTCCTTCCCAGATCTAATACTCTGGGAGTCCAGGATTCTCGTTGAACATATTTCTAGCTAGTCAATAGTGAAACCTGGGAGCCTGATTACGCTCTTAAGCTTGAGGTTCAACTGGGGAATTGGATGAGAAGATATCCAGAGAAAATTTCCTCAAGAGTAACTTTTGAACTTACTGACTTTTGAGATAATTATAACACAATAACTCCATGAGGTAGGCACTTTATTATTCTGATTTTACAGCTGCGGAAACTGAGGCAGACAGAGACTAAATGACTTGCCCAGAGTCACACATCTGGTTAAGTGTCCCTCTGTCTAATTTTCCAAAATCAAGGCCTGAGGCTGCTGTTCCTTAGGAGAGTGGAATGATTTTCCAAAGGAATACTGCAAAAGGTCTGCTCTCCTAGAGCCCTAAGCCTATCATGATACTTGGTGGAATGGGAACAGACCTTCCATAAAAAGAACAGAATAGGTAGGAAGCAGCAGTAGCCTAGCATGGAATAGAAAGACATAGAAAGAGTCAACCCACCATGTTGAAGTAAGAATGTGTAGCATAAAACATTCTTCCCAAACTGGAGATTGTGCTTTCCCCCTGTACACCCAAGGTCCCAGGGGACAGTGAGCTCAAAATGAAAGTAGAAAGTGAGGCACATGTTAACAGCATGTGTGACCGAAGGGAAAATTTGCAAATCCCGGTTACTCAAAAGTTTTTTCTCCCTTTGTGGAGTGTATGGCTCTCAGCAAGATCAGTGCTTGGCTACCTCCCTGTTCTTGTGGCTACTGTTACCAGCTTGGGTACACCCCATTACCAGTTCTGGTCATCCATTGGACCTTTGATAAGACTGAAGGCTCTCCAGAACTCTCACAGTTGGGGGAGGGGTGGAGGAAGAGGAGATGGAGAAGAGAGAGAGAAGGAAAGAGAGATACTCTCTTTCCCCTATCGATTTCCTCTCAAGCTATTTGCTGGAGTTTTGCAACTACTAGACTTGGCCTGATACATCTGTTTCTTTGAAATTAATTACATTTTTGAAAGTTACTAAGCCGGTTTAATTGGTTGCTACTCAGTTTTAATTTTTTCCCCTGCCTAGTGATCTTTTTTGCTGGGCTATTGTTGCCTTTTGTTTTTACAACAAAGTAATTTCTCCTTAATACCTCCCTACCAATGATCCTTCCCTCCCTTATAACAAAGAAAAGTGTTTCAGGGAGCAGTGCCTGCCCATACACACAGTGACCCATCCGATGGACAATACGACATTCCATTCTGCATCCTCTCAAGGGAGAGAAGGGAGGAGGGTTTCGTCATCAATCCACTAGGACTGAGATCGGTAATTACAATTAATCACCATTTGACTGTCTTTTATTGTTGTGGCCTTTATACCATTGCAGTCTCTGTGCATAGCGTTCTCTTGCTTCTGCTTACTTTAATCTGTATCAATTCATACATTGAACTACTTCTCTGTTCATATTTGGACAAAGTAAAAGCAGATGTCTAAATTACTCGCAGCCATCATTTCTAGTGATGTCATAATTTCCATTACATTCACATAACATGATTCTTTCAGCCATTCCCCAGTTGAAGGATATCCACTTCTGTTTCCAATTTTTTTCAACATTTGTTGAATTGTTTCCAATTTTTCTGACAACAATAAAATAATGGTACAAATATTTTGCAATATATGGGACCTTTCTCCCTATCTTTGAAGTCAATTCCTCAGGGCACGTATCCAATAGTTTTAAGTCAAAGGATGTAAACATTTGAGTGACTCTTCTCACATAATTCTAAATCGTTTCTCAGAATGACTGGACCAATTTGTAGCTCCAACAAGTACTTGTGTGTCTCTCTTCCTAGAGCCCTCCGGTATTGACTATTTCCATCATTTATCATCTTTGCATTTTGAGGGTTGAGAGGTGAGACCTCTGAGTTGTTTTATATTCCTCTTATTATTGGCAATTCAGGTCAGTATTTTGTTATGGATAGTTTGCAATTCTTTTAAAACTATATATGCCCATCTGTGCATTTATTTCTTTGGATATCCAACTCTTAGATATTCAAGAGACAATGTGGCCTTTAAGTCAGTAAGACCTTGGTTCACATTCCACTTTTATCACAAACTGGCTGTCACCCTGGGCAAGTCATTGCCTCTCAGTGACCCCCTAGACAACCAAGAATCTAAGCTCTAGAGCAGGTACCAAATGGCATAGACAAAAGGAGTTTCCTTGCCAGAACTTTCTTACACTAATGAAATTTGAGTTCTAGACCAAAGAAAGAATCTGGCTCTTTAAAAATATAATATATAATTTTATTTTTTCCAATTACATGTAAAGACAACTTTTAACAATCATTTTAAAAAATTTGTTTTGAGTTCCAAATTTTCTCTCTTTCTTTCTCTTTTTCCCCTCCCTAAGACAGTAAGCAGTTTGATATAAGAATCTGGCTCTTAACAGATATTTGATGTCAAGATCTTTTTCCTACTGAAGTATTTCTCTCCTTATTTTACAGCATCAACTTCCTTGATGTTAAAGCTTTTTAGTTTCATAGAAGCAAAACCATCTATTTTATAA
Organism: Vombatus ursinus; assembly: GCF_900497805.2. Classification (NCBI taxonomy): domain Eukaryota; kingdom Metazoa; phylum Chordata; class Mammalia; order Diprotodontia; family Vombatidae; genus Vombatus; species Vombatus ursinus. The sequence goes on along the minus strand of NW_020954662.1, from coordinate 996,569 downwards.
TAGTAAGCTTTAATAGGGATAGGCACTAAATCTGTGATTCCATAGGTATAGAGGGAAATTCAGGGGGAAGAAACTCCTCTACCAATGTTCTGCAATTTATAGACATAGAGAGCAACCTAGAACACATGGAGAAGTGACTTACACAGGGCCACACAGGCAGTATGTGTCAGGGACAGGATTTGAACCTCCCTTCCAAGCAAGCTTTCTAACCACTGCACTACTCTTCCTCTCAGGTTTTTAATAAATCATTCAATACAACATATAAGGGGAAAGTGAAATTAATGACAAAGGGTAGCCACAATAAGGGGGCCCAAAGAATCCAGAAACCCCTTAAAATAACTAAATCATTTTGAGTATTAAAAATACTCAAATCAACTACAAAGGATCTATGAGGGAAGATGCTATCCACATCCAAAGAAAGAGTGGATAAATGGAAGTATGCATAATATGGTTTTACAAATACACACACACATTTGTGTAACGATAGCCTTCTCTAGAGGAGGGGAGGGAGGGAAGGAGAAAAAAAATAAAAAGTGCACAGCAGAGAACAAAAGAAAACTTAAAAGGAAACACAGAAAAGCTGGGTAGCTTTGAAAATGGTGTGTAGTATTTATTACATAGTGTTTTTTTAAGTAAACAGTATGAAATGGAAATTCATGATTTTATATTAAATCTTTTTATGTTGTGCTGTATACATGGGAATGTTCCTTTTTTTGTTTTTTTGATCTTTTTGTATTTAAGTTCAAAGTGAATAAATATTTTTAAAAAGGTGTGGGAAGAGGGGGGAAGAATCCAGAAGCCTCCTCAAATAGCAAACACTTGAGCTCCTTTCCAAATGAGGAGCAAAGGCAGAGCCTCACAGGTTTAGAATATGAACTCATTTGCAGAACACTTCCCAGGAGTATTGTGGAAGGGTATGAGCAGCATTGCCTTTTAAAATGGAAAAAGACAGTGGATGTAAAAACATGTCTATAGAAAGTTTGTCCTGAGACTCAAATGAGCTATGTTATGTCATTGCAAAAGCATTGATACCTGAAGAGGACGAGTAGATATAAACTGGAACATATTTGTTAAGGTTTCCTTAACCATCTATTTTAATAATTGGCCGTGGCAGAACCCCTGCATCTGGACTCTAACGCCTCAGTCCCCAAAGTGATCTGTGAAGAAGTAGGAAGACAAAGTTGGGAAGAGCTCGCCCCAAGCGAGAGCACAACAAGGAAATCTACACTGGGAACTCGAAAGCATCGAAGGAACACTTTACAAGCTATCTCAGGGAGGGGGAAATACCAAAAGGATGGGGGGAGGGGATCACTGATGTTATTAAATATTTTAAAAAAAAGGAATCTGAGAGAACACCAATAATTACCAACCTGCTTTCTCATCTTTATAAGAGTTTTAAGGAGATAGTGTTGCATGATAGATACAATGCATGGAGTTGGGAAGACCTGCATACAAATCTCGCCTCTGACATTAGCTGTGAGACCTTGGCTAAGTCACTTCACTGTTTTGTGCCTCAGTTTCCTCATCTGTAAAATGAGAAAGTTGGACTCAGTGCTCCGCTAATGTCTCTTCCAGCTCTAAATCGATGAATCTGTGATGCCCAAGCAGGGCACTTGACCTCTGCCTGTCCTCTGCTAGGACTTCTCTGCTAATTAATTCACAAGCAGATTGCAACTCTCATTCTAGAAGTTCCTCACAATGATGAATTCCCAGGTCTTTGGGGTATTCATATGTAAAATCTTTTTGAAATTGAGCTTCATGGATAATGAGAGTATCCTCGATGTTGATTTTAAAATGAAATAGGCAGGTTTTTGCAAATAGTTCTCAGCAGCAATCCATATGGACTTAACATCCTGCAGCTGTGGCAATGAGTCTGACACCTCTGGCTAGATAGAGCACAAAGAGGGCAAGTGACTCATCTAGGCTCACAAAGCTAGGATGCTTCAGAGGTGAAACCTGAACACAAATTCAAGCCCCTTAAACATCAGACTGTCTTGGCCTCAAGGATGGCTTGCTATCCACTAAGCAACACTACCTCTCATTCCTTATCTCTTTTCCCCCCTCTTTCTTATTCTGCATACAGCGAACACTAAATGTTTCTTGCATCGAACTGAATCTGAACAGCAAATTCTTTTCCTACTGGCTTCCATGGGCCCCCACCATGTCTTCTCTACGATGCATGCACTGAAAGTCTGGGGCACAAGGTCTTAGGCTTCATGCTTGAAGCCCTTTGGATGGGGAGGACTTTGAAGCCTGGAGGAGAGGTGGGTACAGGCAGGGCCTGTCTAGGAAATCAGACATTCTTGGTTTTTGACAGCTAACACTGGGAAGCACTTTCACCCATCTTGGGCCTCACATCACTGGATCCATTAAACATAATCTCATTCTTCTCTAATCAGGACATCTTTGAACCAAGTTAAGCCTCCTTCTCCTCTTCTTCCTCTTCCTTCTCCTTCCTCCTTTTCCTCCTCCTCCTCTTCTTCCTCCTCCTTCTTCTCCTCTTCTTCCTCCTCCTCTTCTTTCTCCCCTTCCTCTTCCTCCTCTTTTTCCTCCTCTTCTTTCTCCTTCTCTTCTTTCCTTGATGGTCTCCTGGATAGGAGGCTGCCCTAGCAGCCTATTTCCTGCCCCCTACTATTGTGAACAACCGGAGTTTTTCACCTGAAGCTGATGCAAGCCCAAAACAGGGCCAGCCCCATGGAAACTCTAACAACAAGCTACCCAAACAAAGGCCAAACCCTTCCGGGAAATTCAAGGGGGAGGGAGGGAGGAGAAAAGGGAGCCTCCTTTGCTCTGGTGACTTAGGAATCTGGAAATTCAGGTGAGGCCATTGGGGTGCGGGTGTAAGGTGCTGAGCTTGCTTCCATATAAAGAAATCCCAGGCTCCAATGTGTTTCCATGTCCTAATCAATTCTCTGACATCACCATCACAGTAGCTCATTACTCTAAGACTTGACGGTTTAGAAAGACTTTGACTTACGATAGCCTAACGAGATATGTGGTGTGCTCATGATCATTGTCATCTTACAAGTGGGGAAACTGAGGCTCCAAGAGGTCATGAGAACCTAGTTCCAGAGCTGGAAGGGACCTCAGAGGATATCTTGTCCAAACACGTCATTTTACAAACGAGGAAAATGAGGCCCAGAAAGGTTAAAGTGGCAGCAGGTGGCACAGTGGATGGACTACTGGGCCTGGAGTCAGGAAGACCTGAGTTCAAATACAGCTTCAGATGCTTACAAATTGTGTGACGTTGGACTGAACCTCTTCTTGCCTCAGTTTCCTCATCCGTAAAGTGGGGACAATAATATTACCTGCCTCCCACAGTCATTGTGAGGATCAAATGAGACAATAATTACAAAGCACTTAGCACAGTGCCTGGCACATAGTAAATGCCATATAAATGTTAGCTATCATTATCACTATTATTATTATTACATAATAGTAATAGTTTATTACTTTATTAAAAATTAACTATCATCACAGTATTTAATAAAATAATAACATCTTTAAATTAACTAATCAGTCCATTAATAAAGAATAATTAATTATTAACATAGTAAACTGATAAAATAATAAATTATTTAAAATGAATAAATAAGGATTAATTAATTTAACCAAGTAATAGTAATAACAGCTAGCATTTTTTATAGCACTTAAGATTTACAAAGCACTTTACAAATATTGTCTCATTTGATCCTTACAATAACCTTGGAAACATAGGTGCTATTGTTATACTCGTTTCACAGATGAGGAAACTGAAGCAAAGAGTGGTTAAGGGCCTTGTTCAGGGTCACACAGCTGGTAAGTGTCTGAGGCCAAATTTGGACTCAGGTTTTCCTGACTCCAAGGCCAATAGTCTGTACACTATGGTGCTGCCTAGGTGCAGAGGAGTTGAGGATGATACTCAGGTTGGGAGCTAGGGCATTATGAATGGTGGTATCCTTGGCGGTAAGAGGAAGTTCAGAAGAGAAGAGTGTTGGGTGGCAAGGGGGTGTGAGATAATGAGTTCAGTTTTGGACCTCCTGAGTTTGAGATGTCAATGGATCATCCAGTCTGAGAGGTACAAAAAGCAGCAAGTTAATGATTCAAGACAAGAGGTCAGGAGAGAGGATAGAGCTTGATATATAGATCTAAGAATTATATGAATAGAGAGGGTAACTGAACACAGGGGAGCTGATGAGGCTATAGGGAGAAGAGAAGAAGGACCAGGCTAGATCCTTGGGGGACTGGGACAGTGATGAGGCATGAGCTGGAACGGACCTCAGATGCCAGCCCCCTTATTTTACAGATGAGGAATCTGAGGTCCTTAATGATTAAGTGACTTGCCCAAGGTCACACAGGCAGTAAATGTCAAAGGTAGGATTTGAACCAGGAAAATGTTAGGGCTGGAAGTGAATGTAGAACATAGAAAGTTCACACTGGAAAGTACTTTGAAGCATAGACCATAAAACCTTAGTTCTGCAAGGGCCTTAGAGATCATCTAGGCCAGCCCCCTTTTTTATGGAGGTGAAAAGTGAGTCCGAAAGAGAGGAAGGGTCATACCCAAGATTCTACAACAACCTCAGTTTCCTCACTCATTCCAATGGTCTAATTTTGAATACATAAAAATTATTGACATGGAGACAAACCTCATAGGTAAGTAGCATGAGAAGTGACTTCCAGCTGAGTCTCAGATATCCCCCAGTGAGCTCAAAGCCTCAGCTATAAGCCATACCAACCCTGAAACCAGGCCAGCCCTATGGGAGTGACCAGGTACTGGAGAGATGGTGAATGGCCCAGCCAGTGGGAATTGCAGAGGGGAGCAGGCTGCCACGTGAGTCCTTGCTCCTTCTTCCTGCTGACATCAGCCTGACACCTGGGAGGCTGACACTTAGGTCCATCAGGAGCGGTGCCGGATGCCAGATAATGGGCCAGGAGGATGGACAGGACATCTCCCTAAAAGAGCTTCAATGACGGGTCCCATGGCCAGACAAGCCCGTTTCCAACTACATGGAATACAAAGGCCCTCTCATGCCACAAGACAATCCACCCCATTCACACTGTTCACTGTTTTCTTCTGGCATTCCCAGAGCCACTGTTTTCTCTGCAGCTTCTGTGAGTGAATCATTCAGAATTAATGACCCTGGGAACAATTAATTAGGAGCAGGTTCAGCTCCTTCTTGCACCAGCAGAGAAAATGAATTTGTGCCACCAAGACCGAAGGAAGCTGGTGACACAGAATTTATAGGATCATGGGATTTTAGGGGGGAGAGAGACCTTAGAATAGAGAATGTCAGAATTGGAAGGGTCCTTAGAACATGGAATGTCAGAGTTGGGAAGAACCTTAGAACACAGAATGTCAGAGCTGAGAGGTCTCAGTGATTATCTGGTTCAATATCTCATTTTATTGTTGAGGAAAAGAAGACTCAGAGAAAGGAGAGATGTAGCCAAAGATCATGGGGTCACATGGAGCAGAAATAGAATCCAAATTTTGTCATTCTGATTCTCAGTTCAATGCCCTTTTTATTATACCATGCTGAGTCCTGTGTTAACAGCCTCCATTTGCTTTGAGTTATTCTCAAGAACTCTGGGGACAGAAAAAAAATGACTCACTACCCTAGTAATTATACTAACAATAGTCACAATACTAACAATTAATATTTATGCAGTGCTTTATGGTTACAAAGCTCTTTCACATATATTTTCTCACTTATCCCTCACAACTTTCCTATGAAGTAGGAGGGGCATGAGATTATTATCCCCAATTTACAAATGAGGAAATAGCAATTCATGGAGGTCATTTGACTTACTTGATCAAGGTAGGTTAGTTAATGCCAGAGCCAGGAACTGCCCTCCAGCTTTTCTGACTCCAAGCTCAGTCTTCATGACACTAAACCTATGCTTTTTCTGAAGCCAGCAGGTATGTGGGGGGAGGGGGGGCAGGAAGAAATTGTCCCATGACCCACTAGCCTCTGGTTTAACCTGTCTCTTCTGTATCAATCAGGAAGCGGTAGCAATTTTTAGGGACCCAGGAAATTTTATCCAAGTGGCTTGGCCTGATGAAAATTTGCCTGGAAGTATTCATTGAACTCTGCCCCAAATGAAACTCTTTTCAATCGTATGAAGAACTGGACAAGATAGGCTCTGGGGTCTATGTTGCAAGCCAGAACTGTCCATGGTCCATTTACTTGTGCCATTGACCCAATAAGGAAGAAACTTGAACAAAGGCATCAGAGCAAAGGGCCCATATCTATGGGTGATTCACAAAGGGAAGATAGCCAAGGATGCTTGAGCTTAGCTCCCGTCTCTCTCATTGCCTCCCTTGGGTCACTTGAAGAGATCCTTAGCAGGAAATTGATGTGTCATAATGAGCACATATTGCTTTAGTTATTACTGGCCTGTTACAGCCCCTTTCAGCCCTAACATTCTATGCTCTAAAGCCTTTCTAGCTATGACATTGTGTTCTAAGGGTCCTCCCATCTCTGACATTCTGGGTTCTAAGGGTTCCCCAGCTCTGACCTTCCCTGTTCTAAATGCCCTCCCAGCCTGGACATTCTGTGTTCTCATGGCTTTCCAAGCTCTGACATTCTGTGTTCTAAGGTCCCTTTCAGCTCTGATATTTTATGTTTGAAGTATCCAACCATTCTGACATTCTTCCATCAAAGGTTCTCTCCAGCTCTGACGTCCTGACAAAAATTTGACAAAAGCTCACCCTTCTCTCCTCTTTTTCTCATTCACTCAGACATCCCCTACTATCTCCTCATCCCCTCCCTTCTCTGATGAAGAGTTGGCCCTTCTTTTTGCCAATGTCTACCTCTCTATGTGCACCCTAGATCCCATTACTTGCCATCTTCTCGAGCAGATATTCTCTTGTATCATCCACACCTTTTATAACCTTCAGTCTCTCCCTATTAGCTCCTTTTCTGTGCCAACTATACATACCAATGTCTCCCCATCCAAAAAAAAAACCCCTCTTGAACTTTATCTGACCATCCCCACTAGCTATCACCTAGTATCTCTTCTCCCATTTTCTGCCAAATTTCTCAAGAAAGCCATCTTATATAGGTGCCTCCGTTTCCTCTCTCCACACTTCCATCTAATTCCTTCACATTTTGGCTTCCAACCTCATCATTCAACTGAAACTACTCTCTCCAAAGTTGCCAATGATCTCTTTTTCTTTCTTTCTTTTGTTCTTTCTTTCTTTCGTTCTTTCTTTCTTTCTTTCTTTTTTGGTGAGGCAATCAGAGTTAAGTGACTTGACCAGGGTCACACAGCTAGTAAATGTCATGTGTCTGAGGCCGGATTTGAACGCAGGTCCTCCTGACTCCAAGGCTGGAGCTTTAACCACTGGGCCACCTAGCTGCCCCTGCCAGTGATCTCTTACTTGCCCCATTTAATGGCCTCTTCTCAGTCCTCATCCTTCTTCACCTCTCGGTAGCCTCTGACACTGCTGATCACCATCTGCTCCTAGGTACTCTCTCTTCTCTAGGTTTTCATGCCGCTCTTCTCTCCTGGTTCTCTGTCTCTTTTGCTGAACCCTTCTCCAGACCCCTCTAACCACAAGTGCCTCTCAGGGTTCTGTCCTGAACCCTCTTCTCTTCTCCCTCTATACTTCTTCATGTGGTATCTCATCAGCTCCCATGAGTTCAATGATCATCTCTATGCAGATGACTTCTAGATGTGGATATCTAGTAGCCCTGGTCCCCCTGTCACCAACAACCTCTTTGATATCTCAAATTGGATGTCCCATCGACATCTCAAACTCAACATGTCCCAAACCAAAGTTATTATCTTCTCCCCAAACTTTTCCATTTTCCAACTTCCCTATTTGTTGTCCAAGGTACCACCATCCTCCCGGTCACCCAAGCTCATGACCTCTATGTTATCTTCCAATCTTCACTTTCACTTGCACCATGCAGCCAATATTTCTAACTTCACAATATCTTTCCATGTCTCTGCTCCCCTCCTCTCACAGTTGGTTCAAGCTCTTATAGCTGACAACAGCCTTCTGGTTCATCTCCTTGCCTCAAGTCCCTTCTCATCCAATTTCCATCCTCCACACAGTTGCCAAGGGGATTTTTCTTAAAGTATAGATTTGGCCATGTCACTTCCCCAGCTCAATCAACTCCAGTGTCTCTCTATTATGTTCAGGAACAAATATAAAGCCCTCTGGTTTTTACAGCCTTTCACGACCCAGCCTCTTCCAGCCTTCCTAATCTTCTTTCATTTAATTCTCCAATTCTCCAATTCAGCCATTTGGACCTATTTGCTATTCCTGGAATGCAACGCTCCTCCACCCTCCTCTCCTTTGCAGTGGCTGTCCCCTACACCTAGAGTATTATCCCTCCTCACATCTGACTCTTAGTTTTCTTGACCCCATTCAAGAATCAGCTCAAATCTCACCTTCTGCAGGAGGCCTTTCCCAGGCCCTTGGCTTCCCTCTGAGATTACTTTCCAATGACTTTTGTTCACATCTTTTATGTATTTAGGGATTTGCTTGTTGTCCAGCCTCCCATCCCCCCCCCCCCCCCCCCCCCCAGCCCCAGTTATGAACTCTGGGAGGGCAGGGAGAGCATATTTGCCTTTCTTTGCCTCACCAGAGATGGACACAGTACCCAACACATTTAGTAAGTGCTTAATAAATTCTGATTGATTGATTCAGCATTCTAAATGTCCCTCCCCACCTCTGACATTCCAAGTTTGAAGCTGAACACCTTCCCCCAACCCCATACACACACACACACACACACACACCCATATTCAAATTACCTCTAATATTCTCCACTCTAAGGTCCCTTTCAGCTCTAATATCTAAAGACAATTGGGGCAAGGGAAAGCCTGTGGTATAGCAGGATTCAACCAGCATTCATTAAGCTCCTACTGTGTACAAGAAAACTATGGTTGGGGTTGGAGGAGATACAAAATTGAAATAAGACACAGATCCTATTTTCATTGAAGTTATAGTCTAGCAGGGGGAAAAGTATAGAAAGACATTCAGAGGACCTAGGTTCAAATCCCACCTTGACACTTACTACTTGTGTGATAGTGAATAAATTAATGTCCCTGGGCCTCTTTTTCCTCATCTATAAAATATATGGCCTATATGACTGCTGAGGCCCCTTCTGACTCTAAGCTAATGATTTTCTATGAAGAACAGAAGACAGAATGCTTCCTGTTGTGTTAGACATCATTCCAAGATCTATTTTTACAAGGATGTGAAAAAGGTGTGGGAATAAGGCAGGTGAAAATTTGACCCTGGTCAAAGGACACCTGCTGTGGGGTTTCCTCCCAGCTAAAAAGGTAAATAAATAACCTGAAGTAATAGGTAAATAAGTTAATAAGTAAGTAGTGCGGGTGAGCAGCCTGGTAGGCAGAAGAGAGGGGAGCACCTGTGAGGGTGAGGAGCACCAAAGGTCAGGTCAGCTGTGGGTCAAGACTGACAAGCTTCCTCGGAAGTTACAGTCTCCCTTCAGTGTTATGCCAGGGCAGAGATAGGAAAGCAAAACAGAAAACTGTTTATATTTTTATTCCTTTATCACCAGGAGGAGCCTATCTACCATGATGACATCTCTGATATCCACCTCTGTCTTTAGATAGCTCTAGTAGCATGCCAGACAGTGACATATGATTAAAGTCTGGGATTCCAAGCCAAAAAAAAAAAGTTGCAATGGAATTATCTGAGTTTTTATTTATTGGAAAATAAACAGGTGGTATGAACTTGGGCAAGCTACCTCTCTGGGCCTCACCATACTGGATTCAACAAGCATATATCAAGTGCCTACTGTGTGCATGCCATTGGGCTAGAAACTAGGGAGATGAAGAAAAAAATGATCAAGCCTCCAGCAGCTTACATTCTACTAAGAGCCTTAAGATCGAGTTGTAACAGATGGTCTAGAACTGAATGGGACAAGACATTCCCCACCTCAACTTCAGTGTAGGTCTTGTCAACTTATTTATGTCATTTTCATTGCTCTGTCACAGGATTCCGGCTCTCAATTGTACAAACTATGTCTCCGGTTAAAGTTGGTGACATAATCATTGTTGTTACTGCTGTTGCTGTTGTTGTTATTGGAGACAGCCTGGTATGGCAAAAAAGAGTGTTGTGGCTTGGAGTCAGAAGATCTGGGTTCCAGTTTGGCCACATACTAGCTCTATAGCCATGGGCAAATTACTTTCTCTCTAATCTTTGGTTTCCTCATCCATAGAATGGGCGTAATAATAATTGTCCTACTTATTCAATAGGTTGTTGTGAGAAAAAACATTTTGCAAAGCATTAAAACCCTATACACGCTATCAGGGGTATGCTGGTAATAAATATTTAATGATCAGCTCTCCAGAGGGGAAAAGAGTACACGACACACATTTAAATTTAATCTTCATTGTTGTTCTTTTCTCCATCACTTTCTCAGGTCTAGTCAATCAATGAAACAAAAAAATCAAGCACCAATTTTTAGCATTTACTGATTTCCAAGTTGTGGCACAGAGGATAGAGCACTGGGCTTGGAATCAGGATGATTCTTCTTCCTGAGTTCAATTCTTGCCTCAGACACTTACTAGTTATATGATCCTAGTCAAGTCACTTACCCCTATTTACCTCAGTTTCCTCATCTGTAAAATGAGCTAGGAAAGGAAATGGAAAACCAGTATCTTTGCCATGAAAACCCCAAATGGAGTCATGAAGAGTCAGACACAACTGAAAAATGACTGAACAACAACAAAATTGTAAATGCTCACAATGAAAATTTAACAATCAGTTCATGAGCTGGTTGGATAATAATAATAATAGTCCTGGGGAGTTAGTCGCTAACTGCAGAGGGTCTGAAGTTTGGAAGCGTTTTCAGCAGCTTTTCGATGGGCCCCCAGCTATCAATATGCCACATAACGAATACATAGAATTACACCGAAAATGGTATGGCAACCACTTGGATTACCATGAGAAAAAGAGAAAGAAGGAAAACCGAGAGGCTCATGAACATTCAAAGAAAGCAAAGAAGATGATTGGTCTATAAAGGCCAAACTCTACCGTAAACAGGGTGATGCTGAGAAGATTCAGATGAAAAAGACAATCAAGATGCACGAAAAGAGAAATACCAAGCGAAAGAATGACGAAAAAACTCCCCAGGGAGCAGTGCCTGCATATCTGCTGGACAGAGAGGGACAATCCCGAGCCAAAGTTCTTTCCAACACGATTAAACAGAAACGAAAAGAGAAAGCTGGTGAATGCGAAGTGCCCTTGCCAAAAGTTCATGCCAAGGGAGAAACAGAAGTGTTAAAGGTTATTCAAACAGGAAAGAGAAAGAAGAAGGCTTAGAAGAGAATGGTTACTGAAGTCTGTTTCGTTGGGGATGGCTTTACACAAAAACCACCGAAATATGAAAGATTTATTAGGCCAATGGGTTTACATTTTAAGAAGACTCATGTAACTCATCCTGAACTTAAAGCCACTTTTTGCCTACCCATACTTGGTGTGAAGAAGCATCCCTCCTCCCCACTATATACAACTTTGGGTGTTATTACCAAAGGGACTGTCATTGAAGTGAATGTGAGTGAGCTGGGCCTTGTGACACAAGGAGGCAAAGTTATCTGGGGAAAATCTGCACAGGTTACTATCAATCCAGAAAGTGATGGATGCACAACTGCAGTCCTGCTTGTTTGATTGACAGATTGAATGAAGGCCTACATCTTTGATACTTATTAAAGATTCTACAATATATCAAGAAAACCACAACGGATACTATGTTGAACAGTCATAAAAGAAAATCAAAGATACAATTCTACATATTGGTTGTTTTGATTTGAGATTACTTGGAAAAGAGATGAGACACTTTTCTATTCTTTTGAGACTTTTTCCCATTTTGGAGTGGTAATAAAACAAGCTTGTAGGTTAAAAAAAAACAATAATAATAAATACAACAAACAATCTAGCACAATAAATGAACAAATAAATAGATAAGTAAGTAAATAGCTGTGTAACCTTAACCATGTGACTCTGGGCCTCAGTTTCTCTATCTGACAAAATCACAGTTATTATATTTATCAACAACTAGCATGTGTATAGTGCTTTTTAAGGTTTATGAAGCACTTTGTACCTTAATCTTAAATAATTATCTTAATCTTATACCTTAATCTTAAAATTAATCTAATCTTAAATAATAGAAATACAGTATTAATCGGTTGATTATTAAGAGATGAATGGCCTTACAGGAAAAAAGAAGCGTTAGTCCCACTGTGCCCTGGCCTGGTCTGACCCCATCTGCAGTCTTGTGTTTGGTTTTTAGTGACAAAGTTTGGGAAGGACGTTGGTAAGACGTGGAGCACCCAGAAGAGGAATCCAGGATGTCAAAGTCCATACCATAAAGGAGTTGGTTGAGGAAACTGAAGATGCTTAACCTTAAGCAGAGAGAAGACTTAGATTCTGAGGACTCTTAGGTTGTACTCTTTTGATCTTGATGAGTTTGGGGTGATTTGTCCCCTATTCAGAGCTTTTAAAATGAGCATTTTCTTATGGAAAGTCCTAGTTATGCTACTTTAACTCAGCCAAAGATTTGGTGTTTTTTTTTAATTAATATTAGGTCACTGGAAATGGCCTTTCAGTAAAATTCCAAGACTTGAGGATTTTTTTAAAAAGACAATGAAGGGGGGCAGCTAGGTAGCGCAGTGGATAGAGCACTGGCCCTGGATTCAGGAGGACCTGAGTTCAAATATGACCTCAGACACATAACGCTTACTAGCTGTGTGACCCTGGGCAAGTCACTTAACCCCATTGCCAACACCCCCCCACCAAAAAGACAATGAAGGCAGTTCCTTGGAAATAAAATAAAACCATGTTATAGTAATATGAGCTAACCTGGAAGACCAGTCTGAAATTAATATTTTCAAAGGAATTAAATCTGGTCATACAAATGCAGGAAGTAAATCCAAATAACTTAAATTGTTCTTTTATTGCTTAACATAAGGCCTATTTCAATGAATAATAAACTTATAGTTAGTATTTTTTGCATAAAATGTGGTGAAGTCCTTAAAAATAATTTTTCTCTCTGAAATTGTTTTGTATTTTCTGCTTAGTGCATTACCTTTTACAGCAAAGTGAACCTCAGCCCAGAGTAGGTTAAGTTTTCAACAATTCCTGAGTAGTAGTACCTCAGCTTTATCATAGTATTTTAGTAACCTTTGTTTCAAAACAGTGCTTCTATGTGCAGTTCCATTATTAAATTTACATACAAAATAATAGGTCTGGTTTTTTCCTAAGTGATTATTTTTTTCGGTTCCATATTAACTCCTAGATGACAAATGAAATGAACATGCAGAATTTAGGATATGGGTAAAACATCACAATAGCTTTTTTTTTCTATTAAGTAAGGAGAATTTATATTAGTTTTCTTTCTTCTCTTTATTTTCACTTTTTCTTTTATCTACCTAATATGGTCAAAAAGTCTAAACCATTTGTAGTCAGTAAGTTCAGACCACTTGGAGTCTATTAAAATGTAAAAATATTTTCAAAGGCTTGGTAGATCTTCCTTTTAACTGCCCAGTCAAATTCCAGCTTGGGTAAATGAATCCACTCTGTAAATTCCTATCTAGTTTCAGGCCTATGCTCCTGTGCTGACATTTGTCTACCATTCATTGTATTATCTATAAATAGCTGAAATTTTTTTCAAATTTGTGGTCAAATAACAAAAAACGAATCCCAAAATACTATGTTTTTACTTTATAAGTAATTAATTGATTTAGTTTTTAACATTCACTTCCATAAAATTTTGAGTTTTAAAGTTTCTCCCCCTACTTCTTTTCCCCTCTCCCCAAGACAGCATGCAATCTGATATAGGCGCTACTTATACATTCATATGAAATATACTTTCACATCAGTCATGATGTAAAGAAGAATCAGAACTAATGGGAGGAATCACAAGAAAGAAGAATCAAAACAAAACAACAAAAGAAAAGGAGACCAAATAGCGTGCTTCCATCTACGTTCAGACTCCGAAGTTCTTTCTCTGGATGTGGATAGCATTTTCCATCGTGAGTCTTTTGGAGTTGTCTTAGATCCTTGCATTGCTGAGAAGAGCTAAGTCTATCAAAGTCAGTCATTGCCCAATGTGGCTGTTACTATGCACAATGTTCTTCTGGTTCTGCTCACTTCACTCAGCATCAGTTTATGTAAGTCTTTTCAGGTTTTTAAACAACATATTGTGAGATTGTGGTTCTTAATCCACTCTGCTATCCGCTTCTGTTTTGTGGGAGAGTTCGTCTCATTCACATTCAGTTATCAAAATATTATTTTTAAATGACTTGTTTAGAACCATGAATTATGGTTCTGTAATACTGCTTTTCAAAATTATTTTTGTAGATCTACAAAAATATCGTTGCCTTCTTGCCACCAGCAATTAAAACTACCCCCTAACATGGAGGAAATAAACTGCCTAGCTTCTGGTGCGTGTCCTAAAGCCATCCCAGACCAGGTTATACATTAGGATTGCTTAGTCTTATTTTACCTTCCTGGGAGAGGCCATGTTCCAGCTTAACAGTTATTTTTTTCTATTATATTATGATTTTATTAAATTGAGTAGTGTTTGAAATAAATGGGCCAGGATTAAGGTGTGGGAATATGTTTGTTAAGCAAGACTTCATTCTAAGTCATTTTTGTAGTGGAATTTAACCTAAAACAAAAACAGTAAAAGCTGGTCGATTTGGAGCAAAGGGGATCAATGGCAAAAACAACATTGCTATTAGCCCCAGCCTTTGTGAAAGGTTACTATTACTGTCCACCTCCTACTCAAGATTTCTATTAATGCTCTCCATTAAAAACTAAGAAATGCCAAGGAGGAGGAGGAGGAGGAGGAGGAGGAGGAGGAGGAGGAGGAGATTTAGCAAGGACATGAGAGATGTCTTGAATTATCACATGGAAGAGTACTTAGCCTTGGGCTGCAGGGTCTTAGAGGGCAGAGCTACTGGGAACAATGAGTGGAAAGGCAGAGAAGCAAATTTAGGCACCACATGAGAAAACCCTTCCTTAGCAGGTGAGGTATCCACAAATGGACAGGCTCCTTTGGGAGGTAATGGGTTCCCCCTTCAATGGAAGTCTCCAACCAAAGGCTGGATGGCCACACTATAGAGTGGATTTCTGCTCTGCTAAAGGTTGGACTAGATGGCCAGGGGAATGCTCACCATGCTTTCCTCTGCTCATCTAAGACCTGCCATCCTTCAAGGCTCATTATTCCAGAAAGCCTTCTCTGACCATTCCACCCACAATGAGCTTGGATTCAAGCATATGCTAGAGCCAGCTTCCACCCAGCCCAATTATCCAATTTCAATGTGAGCATTTATACCTCAGAAATTAGCAAACTCCCCAAATCAGGGCTTGATTTGTTGTTTTGTGGGTTGTCTAGATTTGAGAATGTGGTGGAGAAAATGCTGATAATGCAAATTAAACTTAAAAGTATGTGGGGTTTTTTTTAAAGGAGAGCCAATTTTTTCTGAGGTAATCAGGGTTGAATGACTTGCCCAGGGTCACACAGCTAGTAAATGTCTGAGGCCAGATTTGAACTCATTTCCTTCTGACTTCAGGGCTGGGGTTCTATCCACCATGCCACCCAGTTGCCCCTTAGGAGAGATAATTATTAAACACTTACCAGTATACCCCTCTCTGGATTCCTATAGCATTGTTTTTAGAACCACACTGATTAGCGCTGAAGTGTTCTCTGATTGCTCCACGGGCAATAGTTCCCATATCTCTTGCTAAAATTGTAAATTCTGCTAAGGCAAGGGCTCTGTTTTCTACTGGTCACAGCAATACTCAGTACTGGTTGATTAATCTGTTAATGAGAAGCAGCTAGATGGTGCAGTGAATAGAGCACTGGATCTGGAGTCAGGATAGACCTAAGATCAAATCCTGCAACAAACATTTATTACTGGGCAACTCACATAACTTTTGTCAGTTTTAGTTTCCTCATCTGTAAAATGGAAATAAGAACAGCTTCTACCTCGCAGGGTTATTGTGAGGATCAAATGAGATAATATTTTACAAACCTTTAAGGCACAATATAAATGTTCTTGTTGTCCAATAGTGTCTGACTTTTCATGACCCTATATGGGGTTTTCTCGGCAAAGATACTGGAGGGGTTTGCCATTTCCTTCTCCAGTGGATTAAGGCAAAGAGAGGGTAAGTGACTTGCCCAGGGTCACACAGTTTGAATTCTGGTCTTTCTGATTCCAGGCCCAGTGGTCTATCCACTGAGCCCTGCAGGCTACCTCCATAGAAATGTTAGCTGTCATTGATTGATTGATAAATCACTTCATTTTGGAGAGCACCTTTATTCCAAGCATCTCTAGCAAGTTAATTCCTGTTCCTCTTTCATAATTACGACCTCTCAATGCAGAAATCATAGAATGGAGAATGTCAGAGTTGGATGGGACCTTAGAACAAAGAATATCAGAGATGGAAGGGAACTCCAAGCAGAGAAAGTCAGAACTGAGGGGGACCCTACAATACAGAATGCTAGAACATAGGATGTCAGAGAAGAAAAGATTCTTAAAGAGCATATAATCATTCTCTCCTCCCATTTTACACATGAGGAAACTGAGGTGCAAAGAAATGAAGAGATCCGGCCAAGACAATGTAGCAAAACCCAAGTTTCATGTCCTTGAAAAGAGAATACTTCACAGCTGGAGAAACTGAGGAACAGAAAGAGTATCCCTCCACCCCAGAACAATTGTAGAAAGGAGGATGGGGGTGGCTGGGAGTGGGGATGGCTTGCTTATTTCCCAGAAGTCAAGAGATGAACTTTGAGAAAAGGTGGGACAGGAGCTTCAGGAAATGAATGGTGAGTCCCCAGTGGCCCTGATATATCCTTATAAAGTGAAAAGGCTTCTCATGAGTCAGCTAGACTTGATCCCCATTCTTTCATTCAGGGTGCATTTTTTTTCCTCCCTCATCTACTTCTTAGAGAGCCTTTCACTGCTCCTGGGATGAAGTCATAGGCTAGTCAGCATGCTGCCTTGTGGTAACTTTCCTCTGAACTGTCGGCTCACAAATATGCCAGCCTTGGTCACAGCTGGCAGGCTTCTGGAGTGGAGAGGGCATTGGGCAAGCCACTGATGTGGGCTGCAGCTTCTCCATATTTGAAATGGGGACATGCCTGTCCTACTGACCTCACAGTCTGCTCTAAGAACCTAACAAAAACCTCACTGTGAAAGTGCTTTGAAAAAAAAATAAACTACTACACAAAGTAGTTCTTATAAGGCATTTGGGGTTGGTTTGATTTGGGGTGGGTTTTTTTTGGTATTTGATCTGTTTATACCTGGTATAGATGCTCCTCTCAGGTTGGGGGAGATAAAAGAGGAATAGGGATAAGGTTATCTCTCCATCCCCACCCCCAAACCCCAAAGAGAGAAAGACAGCTTTGAAAGTTCAATTTTGAATTTATTACATACACTTAAAAAGAAGGGCAAACTTCCTGTAATAGAAACCACAGTTTAGTACACAAGCCCTTTCTTCTATTCTACAACACATTCAGAAATGTTCATTTTATTGAGTGTCGAAGTTCAGAAGTTAAACAGTAAGTTTTTTTCTTTAAAGAGAAAAAAATGAATAAAATATAATAATTATCTCTTCATTAAAAATTAAAATTCCCCTCACTCATGCACTTGCCTGTAACTTAGTGTTAGGAAATGTCTTGGGACCCTGAAAGGATTTGTGACTTGTCCAGGTCATACAATCAACCCATGTCAGTGGGAGGACATGAAGCCTGGTCTTCCTGACTTTAAGGCCTACTCATTATCCATTGCACCGCTTTGCCTGCCAAGTGGTAGTAATATTAAAAAGAATGGGAGGAGCAGGAAGACTTTGTCAACCTTTTTCCATCCACAAGGTACGAGATTCAAAGCTAAATCCTCCATAACTAGCCTGTCATTTTATTTTTATTTTTTATTATTCTGAACCTGATAAACACCAACATGAACAAAGACCAGAAAAAGAAGAGTGTGTGTGGAACTTTGAGCCTATTCTATGCATCCATGTGTTGATCTCTCTGTCTACCTTTTTGTTTATCCTCCTATCTCCCTCTTACATTCCATCTAACCTCTTTCCATCTATCTACTATTTTATAACATAAAATAATATAATTAAATCAATATATAAGCTTTTTTAAAAATCCTTTTTTTACTTTTTAAAATATACATATTTTATTTTTGCCCAATTACATGTTAAAATAACTTTTTATCATTTGTTTTTTTTTAAATTTTGAATTCTTAATTCTATCCCTCCCTTGTCTCCCTCCCGTCCCCACTCCCTGAGATGGTAAGCAATCAGAAAATGGTTACACATGTGCAATCACACGATACATGAGTTCTAAAACTGTCCTACTTGCCTAGGACTTCCTCTGAACTCACCTGCCATTTTGACAAAAGCGATATGAGAATTCTCTCCCTGACTCCCTGGGAGAAGTCAGCCTGCTGCCCAGTTCCCGTGTTGGACTCCATCATGAAGTTAAACTCAAAAGACACCATGAATGTTTCTGTATTCCACTCAACAGTGCAATTCAATATTTACTAAGTACCTAAAATCAATTAATCATCAAGCATTTATTTTTAGCTTTTTTTCAACTAATGGGCATTTAAAAATTATCTATTTTTCATATTCTCTCAAGTCCCCCCTCCACTAGCCAAATTTTTTTTTAAATAAAAATAATCCATAGCTGCATCTCCCAGCAAAACAAATTCCCACATTAACCACGTCTGGACAATGTGCATCTCTTTCTTCATTTTACGTTCATCACCTCTCTGTCAGGGGGTGAGTGGCATGATTCATCTTCATTCTTTTGGATTGGTGATTCTTCATTGTGCTGGTAAGTAAGAATTGTAAAGCCTCTCAAAGTTGTTTTTCTCTGTAATGTTGCTATCATTGCTAGTTCTTGAGTCTGCTAGCTTCTCTCTGCATCTGCAACATAGAGTTCTTCCCAGGTTCCTTTGAAACTATCCAATTTTATGGCACAATAGTATTCTATTACCTTCATATAACATAATTTGGTCAGTCATACTCCAATAGGACTCTACCCCCTTATTTTCCCATTTCGGCTACTACAAAAAGAGAAGCTATAAATTTTTTGTACAAATAGATGCTTTTCCTTCTTTGATTTCTTCAGGGTTTAGGCCTAATAGTGGTATAGCTGGGTCAAAGGGTAAGCATCCTTCCTAATTGTTTTCCAGAATGACTGGAACCATCTATACACTGGTGTACCTGTTTTCCCACAGCCCCTCCAACATTTGTCATTTTCCCCTTTTCATTCCCAACAGCATTCGTTAAGTACCTACTACATGCCAGTCACCTTGCTAGGTACTGGAGATACAAAGACAAAAATGAATAGATCTAGTTCTCCAGGAGCTTATATTTTATTGGAGGAGAATGTGTACGGATCCAAGCACAAGCCTTTGGTATAGATACAAAGTTTAGGCAGAACAAATTAGACAATAAGAGATCATTCGAATATAGATTGCAGTATAAATGCACTAGAGAAGTGCAGAAAAATATTTAAGGGAGAATCTGGGGTGACTTCTTCAGAGATGTCATTTGAGTTGAACTTGAAGGACAAGCAAAGAAAGAGAGAGAATGTATTTCAGACTTAAGGAATACATTTTCTTGTAGAGAACAAAAACTTTTGAAATTCTCCCACTGACCTTAAAGATTTGTTAAACTCCTGTACTCTTGTAGCAAGCAGTATATATATACATATACATGGTGGTACACACACACACAGTATGTAACAGACATGCATGTATGTATAATATACACGTACATGCACATGACACATACATAAAATTAAACACAGCCTACATGTACGTGTATATTACATGTAACATATATGTTATATACATATATATAGCAGAAATCAAAGAATTTTACAGATGGAAGAGACTTTAGAACATAGAATGTCAGAGTAAGGCAGGATCTCAGAACCTAAAATGCTAAAGCTAGAAGGAAATTTAAAAGATAAATTTTCAGAGTTGGGAGGGATTTCAGAAAATAGAATGTTAGAACTAGAAGAAAACTGAGAACACAAAATGTGTTCTAAACCAGGAAGGCCTTTAGAACATTGAATGTTAGTGCTGGAAGGGACCTTGGAAAGGGACTTTAGAACACAGAATGTCAGAGCTCAAAGGGCTTTTAGAACAGAATATTTGAGCTGAAAGGGACCTTAGGACATAGAATGTCTGAACCAAGAGAAATTTAAGAATAAAGAATATCAAAGTTGAAAGGCACCTTAGAACACAGGTAATCAAGCTGGAAAAGACTCTAGAACATAGAATGTCAGAGCTGAAAGGGCTCTTAGAACATAGAATATTTGAGCTGAAAGGGACCTCGGAACATACAATGTCTGAGCTGGGAAAGATTTAAGAACATAGAATATCAAAACTGGAAAGGACCCTAGAACATAGAATGTTAGAGCTCAAAGGGCTTTTAAAACATAGAATAATAGAGCTGAAAGGGACCTTAGGACATATAATGTCTGAACCGGGAGAGATTTAAGAATACAGAATAATAAAGTTGGAAGGCACCTGAGAACATAGATATTCAAGGGGCAGCTAGGTGGCTCAGTGGATAGAGCACCAGCCCTGAAGTCAGGAGGACCTGAGTTCAAATCCAACCTCAGACCAAACACTTGAAACTTACTAGCTGTGTGACCCTGGGCAAATCACTTAACCCCAACTGCCTAAAAAGAAAAAAAAAAGAACATAGACATTCAAGTTGAAAAGGACCCTAAAACATTGCATGTCAGAGGTGAAAGGGCTTTTAGAACATAGAATATTTGAACTGAAAGGGACCTGAGAACATAGAATATCTGAGCTGGGAAAGATTTAAGAACACAGAATATCAAAGCTAGAAAGGACCCTAGTACATAGAATGTCAGAGCTGCAAAGGACCTTAGGGCATAGAGTGTTAGAACATAGTACATTTAAGCTGAGGATTTTAGAACATACAATGTTAGAACTAGACAGGTCCTAAAACATAAAATTTACAAACTGAGAAAGATCTTACGAATTATCTGGTCCAGAGAAAGAACTATGGAGTCTGAATGCAGATCAAAGCATATTATTTTCACTTTTTTTGTTGTTGTTTTTTGTTTTTGGTGACTTTTCCCTTTTGTTATGTTTCTTCTTTCACAACATGACTAATATGGAAATATGTTTACATGATTGCACATATATGCCTATATTAGGTTGCTTGCCTTCTTGGGCAGAGGAGATGGAAGAGAGGGAGGGAAAAAAATTTGAAACTCAAAATCTTATAAAAATGAATGTTGAAAACTATCTCTATATGTCATTAAAAAATAATATTTATCAAAAAAAAAAGAAAGAAAGAAATCAGCTGGTACAAGCCTGTCACTTTACACAATAGGAAACCAAGGTCTAGGGAGGGAAAGGGATTTTGCCAAGAACTAACACTGAATTAGTGTATTGGCAAAGGCAGAATTTGAATCTGTCTCAACTTCAGTCATTACTATTGATCATCATGGAATTTCTCCCCCTAGAGAGGCATTTCTAAAAGTCAAGGCTGACCCACATTCCTCTCCTTTACACTCTCTAATTTGCTCAGTTTATTTGAAACCCTACATGGTATCAGATGGACTAAAGCCCATAGGAAGTAATAAATGACATATCAGCAGTCATAAAAACCATTATTAGGTTATAAGGAATTTTGGGGTGATGATTTATTATACTTAATACTAAACATAAAACCAAGTAATCTCACTTTATGAGTGTTTACATTTGAGTTAATGATTCTTAGAGCATAAAGTATCTACCAGGCTCAGGCAGAGGAGATGACAGAGGCAGTCTGGTCCAATGTGTGCAATGACCCAGGCTGCCTCTGTGTGAGCATGAGCAAGTCACTCAAACCTGTAGACCTCAGTTTTCACACCTGTCAAATGGGGATAATGATCAATTAATCAGCCCACAAGCCAGGTACTGTACTAGGTGCGAGGGATAACAACTTCAAAGACTTAAGCCAATCTTCATCTTCAGGAGCAATGATCTATGCAGTGGGATTTCCCCTCCTGGCTCTCCTTCTGATTCTGGCTGGACTCCACCATCATGTCTCAGCGCTGTCTCACTCCAGAACTTCCTTCAAGGCATGGGACCTCTTCAACCTAGAATATGCACCTTTCCCTGAAGTCTTCTCACCCTGAAACATCCCTCCACCATGTCAGCCCCCTTCTCCCGTTGGTGAGTTCCTGGGTGGCAGCTTTGGGCCTCTATTTTGGGGAGCATCCCAAGACAATATTCATTCCCTTCTGGCTTTGCTTCTGACTTTGTGAGCTTCAACACCGAGCCCCTAAGCATTCCCCCTGCTCCACACGCACCCTTGTCGGCTCCCTTTTCATGTTGTCTTCCCCCATTAGAATGTAAGCTCCTTGAGGGTAGAGCCCAATATTTAGCACCAGGCCTGGCATACAGTAAGAGCTTAATAAATTCTTGTTGCTTGAGCGTCTAGCTACTTCCCAGGACTGTTATAAGGCTCAAACGAGATAATGTATGAGAAGTATTTCGCAAACTTTAACATACATGTAAATATCAGCTTATTACCTAAGCACTATATTGTAGTGGATAGAACACCAGGCCTGAAGTCAGGAAGATCTGAGTTCAAATCCAGCCTCAGACACTTATTAGCCGTGTGACCCTGGGCAAGTCACTTAATCCTGTTTGCTTCATTTTCCTCATCTGCAAAATGCACTGAAGAAGGAAATGGTAAACCACTCCAGTATCCTTGCCAAGAAAACCTCAAATAAGACCATGAAGAGTCAGACGTGACTGAAATAAGTGAACAACCACAACAGCAACAAAAGATTATACTAGCTAATCTGGAGAATCATAGAATCACCAGATTTCAGATTAGAAGGGACCTTTGCGGCCATCAGGCCAACTCAAGCCCCAAAGGCATCTCCAGTATAATATACCCAACAGTCATCCAACCTCTGCTTTGTGATGAATGATTAATATGAATTGGAACAAAATGGAGTCTAATTAATCATCTATCATAGCTTGAAGACCTCTAAGAAAGGGGAGCCTGTCATTCCTTAAGACAAGCCATTCCTTGTTTGGGCAGTATTTTCTGATATCAAGCCTAAATCTGCCTCACAGAATGATGGCCCAATAGATGAAATTCTCAGCCATGTCCTTACTTGTAGTAGGGGAAGAAAGGAGCAGATTTTAAATCAGGAGAATTGGGGTGGGGGGAGGGGGGAGGTAGGGAGAAAATTTGGGACTCAAAATCTTGTGGAAGTGAATGTTGAAAACTAAAACTAAATTAATTAATAAAAAAAATAAAATCAGGAGAAACCTTTAGTTCAAATCCTTCTCTGGTATTTCCCAGTTCTAGGATCCCAAAGCATCTTGGTGCAGAGGAAGGAGCTGCTGAGCCCCAAGTGCCTCTTACTACCAACAGAATCTTGGGCAAGTCACTTCAGCTGCGTGGGCCTCAGTTTCCTTATCTGTAAAATAAGCTGGTTAGACTGGATGACCTCTAAGGTCTCTTCCATTTCTAAATCTAGGGTCCTTTAAGTCACCTGATCCCATTTAAGTCTCTGTTTACCTATCTGTAAAATGTGGCACTTGCTTCACACAGCTGTCAAAAGGTTCCAGTGAAATAGCACACAGGAAATTCTCTGCAGACCT
This sequence comes from Vombatus ursinus, assembly GCF_900497805.2. Lineage (NCBI taxonomy): Eukaryota > Metazoa > Chordata > Mammalia > Diprotodontia > Vombatidae > Vombatus > Vombatus ursinus. Next base: position 972,926 of record NW_020954662.1, on the reverse strand, counting down.
CAAGGGGCTACAGAGATGCCAGTTGTTATTCTGTGACTCTTCAAGAGAGAGGTCTTATCTTCTGCATTGGAGGGCGAGTGTACACAAGGGAAGTCCACAGAGTCAAAGCTCTAGATTCGGCAGGAGATTCAAGGGCCGTTTAGAACTTGTTATTCAGAGAGGTCTTTCCAGATTTCTTGGAAGTTAGTGTGTTTTAGTGGCTGAAGTGAGCCAGTTGTAGAATAAGGAAAACCTGGGTTCAAGCCTGGGCATCTTACTGGCCCTCTCTGTGCCTGAGGCAGCTCTCCCAGATTAGAAATTCCAAAAGCAGGTGCAGAGTCATCTTGGCAGAGGGAGTCCCCACACTGGGAGTTCCCTCCACTGATTAAAAATTGCAGATCCAGCCCCAAACCAATTTAATGGTCTTGTAGAATTCCATGTCACTGAGGCTCGACTATTTAAACTACCACCCCGTGACAGGATGCTTACTAGGTTTTTTTGCATTTACAAATAATGCCACTTTAAATATCTTTGATCAGAAAGTGTTTTTTCTTTATTTATTTTAACACTTTCAGGTCATTAGAGCCTCAGAACAGTGCCCCTCCTCTCCTGATGGCTGAGACAAGCTTAAGGCAGTGTCTTTCTAATAATAACTGTCACTTACAGAGGGTTTGAAAATGTGTAAAGCGCTTTATGTCTCACTTGAGACTCCCAGCCTGTGGGATAGGTGCTAGGATTATTGTCCCCATTTTACAAATGAGGAACCTGAAGCTCAGAGGGATTAAATGATTTGTCCTGCCTGTGTTCACACAGCTAGCAAGTCTTAGGGGCAAGACTGAAATACTTATCTTCCTAATTCCAGGTCTAGCAAGCTAGTCATTCAGTCATGTTCCCCAGCACTGTCTGACTGTTCCCAGTCATGGAGCCCCAAAGAACAGCCAAAAGCCAGGAGTGTGGGAGGGAAGGGGCCATTGAATCACCATCGACTAGGACAGCTACATAAAACAGTGACAATAGCAATTCACATTTGTCTGGTGTTCTGTAGTCTTTAAAGTTCTTCCCTCCCAACAGCCCTGCTCCATTGGTCGTGGGAGAGTTAATGTCCCCATTTCACAGATGAGGAGAATGAGACAGAGAGATAAAGAAAAATGGGCCTTCCCAATCTAGCTGGAGCATACCTTTCCATAATCAAGACATATTACTTTCCTTATTGGTCTCCTTGAGGTCTCTCACATGTGAAATTCCATCTCCATCTCCGTCTCCATTCCTTTGCCCAGGCTGTGCCCTCTCCTTGGAATGCATTCTTTCTCTACTTTGTAAAATTCCTAGTGTCTTGCAAAGCCCAGCTCAAACAGACACATCAGGCCTCTCCTATCCCATGCCCCTCCTTCCCAACTACTAATGCCTTCCCATTCTCCACCAAAGCTACCTTGTGTTAATTTTGTGTATATTTTGTATCTATGTATATGGGTACACACTGTTTCCCCCCAAAAATGGAAGCATCTTGAGGGCAGGGACTGTTGTCTTTGTATACCTTGCTCCTAGCAGAGTGCTTGGCACAGATTAGGTATTTAATAAATGCTGATTTATTTGTCATTTTTTAAAACAAAAGCTTGTTGATGAATTGATTGTCCAAAGGTCCCCCAAATGGACCTTAAACTGAAACCTTGTGACCCCAATTGCAGTGTTCTTCCTACTACCCCCTCACTAATATATATTTTTACCTTAATACATGCTCTTCTGTGTCTCCCCACTGCAACTCAGGTCTTGGAGAAGGTAAGTCACAAGATTGATTCATTGCAATCCATGAAAAATAAAGACATGTCCCTTGGGAAGGTTTGTATCTACACAGCATCTAGTCCAACCCATGGGGGCTGTTTCCAGTCATCCTGATTTATATCTTGCCACTGGACCCAAATGGCTCTAGAGGAGAAAATGAGGGCTGGTGACTTTACACGGCCCTCCTTCACTCAAATCCAATTAACTTGCAAGTCAACACATCACCTTCCTGATGCCACGGTTCTCTTCAAGAACGAAGGACAAACAATGGTAAGCTGTATCTACCGCTATTGTCATGAGCAAGGGCTCAGGTAAGTGGCAGGATGGGCCAGATGGGACAGTGGGACCCACGTAAAAACAGCTCACATTTCTTTTTTAACGTTTAATTTTTATTTCATTTTCTTCTCAATTACATGTAAACAAAATTTTTAACATTCTTTTTTTAAATTTTGAGATCCAAATTCTCTCCCTTCCTCCATCCCCTCCCCCCCTCCTTGAGAGGGCAAGCAATTAGATTATACACGTGCAGTCATGAAAAACATTTCCATATTACCCAAGTTGCAAAAGAAAACCCAGACCAAAAAAAAAAAACTCAAGAATAACAAAGTGTGAAAAGTATGCTTCAATCTGCATTAAGACTCCATTAGTTCTTTCTCGGGAGGTAGATAGCATTTTTCATCGTGAGTCCTTTGGAATTGTCTTGGATCAATTTATTTCTGAGAATAGCTAAATCAGTCACAGTTGATCATCTTACAATATAGCTGTTAGTGTGTACAATGCTCTCCTGGTTCTGCTCATTTCACTTTGCTTCAGTTCATGTAAGTCTTTCCAGGTTTTTCTAAATGCATTCTGCTCCTCATTTCTTATAGCACAATAGCATATCACAACTTGTTCAGCCATTCCCCAGTTGATGGGCATCCCCTCCATTTCCAATTCTTTGCCACCACAAAAAGAACTGCTATAAATATTTTTGTACATACAGGTCCTTTTTTTTATTTCTTTGGGATACAGACCTAGTAGTGCTATTGCTGGGTCAGAGGGTATGCAGTTTTATAGCCCTTTGGGCATAGTTCCAGATTGCCCTCCAGAATGGTTGGACCAGTTCACAATTCTACCAACAATGCATTAGTGTTCCAATTTTCCCATATTCCCTCCAACATTTGTCATTTTTCTTTTCTGTCATTTTAGCCAATCTGATAGGTGTGAGGTGGTACCTCAGAGTTGTTTTCATTTGCATTTCTCTAATCAATAGTGATTTAGAGCATTTTTTCATGTAACTATTGATAGCTTTGATTTCTTTGTCTGAAAATTGACTGTTCGTATCCTTTGACCATTTATCAATTGGGGAATGACTTATATTCTTATAAATTTGACTCAGTTCTCTATATATTTGAGAAATGAGGCCTTCTGCAGCAGCTCACATTTCTTGCAGTCATTACAATTTACAAAATACTCTCCTCCAACAACCCCATGAAGTAAAGCCGATGTAAAATCAGGTGAAATAACTCGTGTCAAATACTTTACAAACCTTAAATCACTGTAGAAATACCAGCAATCATTTCAGAGGCAGGACACCTTGTAGATAAAGAGCTGGCCTTGATGTTGGAAAGACCTGAATTCAGATTCTGATTCTGCTATTTACTGGCTGTGTGTCAAGGGTCTCTTGGTGCCCCTGGCTACACTCTAAGGCTAGACAGGTATGGACCAGTTGCCAATGACATCAACTCGTGGCAGGGATTTCCACACCATTCTCTATACTTATGAAATCATGGATCCATACAACAACAAAAAGTTATTTCAAGAATTATTCATCTCATTTTACAGATGAAGAAAGAAACCAACTAATTGACTTGCCCATGGTCACCTAGAGAGTGATCATCAGAGCTTGATTTGATCCTGAATCCAACTCTCTGTCTTCTCTGTCTCCATGACTAGGTTAATGAAAATCTTGAATTTTGTTTCTTGCCCCTGCTGACATTTCATCTTCAAGCAAGAAGGCCGAAGGGATCCTCTGCTCATTCATTCATTCCATAAACATTTATTAAGTGTCTATACATACCCATCACTGTGCTAAGCAGTGGGGATACAAAAAGAGGGAAAAAAATAGTCCCTGTCCTCAAGGAGCTTATGATCTAAAGTAAGCTCATCATTCTCATGTGTCTTATTCCCCTGTGTTTTGTTGGCAAAGCAAACAAAGCAGTGACTGGTGTGATCTCTGACAAAGACATCTCTGAGAGAACTAGGAAGAAATCAGAAGGTGTTGTCAAAGGTACAGCTGCTGACCTTGTGACATGAATTCATCTGCACAAATTCCTTTGGGTTCTCTGCCCTATACCTCAGGCACCTCATCAGCACAGCCCAATCCATAAGAATCCCCAAGAGGACACAGACAGTACCAGAGGAACCCAACATAGACACAGGGGTACAAATAGCCCTGAGGCGGAAGGGTGATTAATGCTCTTCTCAGAGCTATTGCAGCCTTCCTGGGCTCCCCCCAGAAGCTCAGCTGCCCCTGCTTTCTTGTCTCTGCTAACGAGACACAGGGGTACAACATAGGGACCTATTTCCTAAAGCTGGGATTGTGGTCACAAAAGACAAGGCATCTAGAACCTCCCAGTTATAAAAAATGGCGCATGAAGTCATATTGGAATTAGAAGGCAAGATGATTTGATCCCGTGCCACCAAAGCACTCTGTGGATTCAAGGGTCTTCTAATCCCCCCTTCCCCTTCCCCCACCCATCTAACAACAAAATTAGTTTTAGGACATAACTAAGCTTGCCCTGCTATAAAGGAGATTGGGGCCCATCCATCTCATACACCAACATGGTAGAATGATGGAGAACTGCCAAGCTAGGCCAAATCCCAGGGCGGCCTCCCCACAGGACCATCACTGAGAGTGCTTTAGACTGAAGATCTGCTGCCAGGGAGGTCCAGCAACCCCTCCTTGGTGATTGTCATCAGCCTCCCTCCCCCAACACAGCGAAGACTTTGAGCCTTCCTTCCCTAGAGTAACCGCATAAAGAGCCATTGTTTTATGTGTCAGAGACCTCTCTGATTCTTTTGTGACATCGCCTCTACATCAAAAACTACTGGGGAAGACTAAGACAGGTATGTTTTGGTATCTTTTAGTATTCATTTGAGCATTTAGCCAAAAGATAGAGCCTGAACCTGTGATTTGTTAGTATAGAGAATTCCTGGGCTAGGAAATTCCCGACCATTGCATTCCCTACATTCTCTGCCAGGGTTGCTTAAGGCCCAAGAGTCTCTGAGGGCATAGGGTGATGCAGCCATTCACCAGTGATTATATCACATTGTCTCAGTGTACCAAACTATGGTCAAAACCAACTCCTGGGAGATCATTATGGAGCTAACCAGAAAAACTCTGAGGGAGCTCAATCTGGTACCTTACTCTATCTCGTTTAGTCAAGTAGGCCAGATGTGTCAAGGTAATGCGGCTTGATCTATAGAAGACACAACATCAAAAGAAGGTGAGCTTGGATCTGTGGTTTCAAAGTTGGAAGGGATACGGGTCAGTGGATAGAAGGAAGGAGAAAATGAGGGAACTTTTGTCATGCATGTGAAACCATGGAACCCAGAAATACGTAGGATATGTGTCACTGGCCTGTCAGGTCAAGAAAATGGAGACAGCTCTGTGCTTGATTGTGAAGGAGACTCAGGTTCTAGGTCTGATATTCTCTGTTCTGAGATCCTCACAGATCTGGCATTGTGTGTTCCAAGGTCCTTTCCAGATCTGGCATTCTGTGTTCTAAAGCCCCTCCCAACTCTGGCATTCTGGGTTCTAAATGCCCTCCCAGCTCTGACATTTTCTGTTCTAATGTCTCTTTCAGATCTGACATTTTCTGTTCTAAGGACCCTCCCATGTCTGACATTCTCTGTTCTAAGGGCCTTCCCAGCTCTGACATTCTCTGTTCTAAGGGCCCTCCCAGCCCTAACATCCCTGTGTTCCAAGGTTTCTTCTAGATCTGACATTCTGAGTCCCCAGAGCTCTTCCAGCTCTTCTATTCGATGTTTCTAGGATTAGATGAACTTATCTGGTCTCAAATGGGAATGTCATCCTCTTCTGCCCCTGCACCTTAGCTCAACCACCGGGCCCAGGCCTTCACCAACTTCTTGACTGCAGTTTCCTCAACTATAACATGAAGACTAATCATCATAAATATGACTAAGAATTGAAAAATTGCATTGAAAGTTAGATGTAGTGAGTAAGACGAAGGAAGGAGGTGTCCCTCTGTCCCTCCCCAGCCCGGCATGCTTACAGTTGTTTCTCAATTGTCCCTGCAAATGTTTGGTAAAGCTGGAGGAACATAGGTGTGGATGAACGGAAGGTGTTTCCAGAAAGCTGGTTGAGCACAGCATTGCAGCAATTTCCTCACTGCTCCCAGGGACTCCTTCCTATAATCACTTCCACACGAACAGATTCTCTGGTGCCAGATTAGTTTGTGTATGCATCTGACCATGTTATTCTCCTGCTCAAAGATCTTCTCTGGCTCCCTATTGCCTACCAAGTAAAGTAGAAATTCCCTTACTTGGCATTCAAGGCCCTTTAGAACCTGGAGCCATCCTACTATTTAACAGCCTTATCTTATATCAATCCTCTCTGCATACTTAAGGTTCCATCCAAGATGGAGGGCTTTGCTACCAGGATATGCCATGCACCCATGCCCGTCTAGAAATCTTTGTCTGAAAGACACTTCCTCCTCTTCCCCTGTTGAATTCTCATTGGTTCTTTAAAGCCCAGCTCTAATATCATCTGCTCCAGGAAGCTCCCTCCTCCCCAGATCCCCTGGCTAGATCATGACCTTTGCCTTCAGGCATCATCCTACACTTTCTTTCGTGCCTCTATAATGACCAGATCATGTCATGTGAATCCTCAATCTCTATGTTTGTGTTTGATGCCTTCACCAGATTGGGACCTCCACAAGGGTAGGGATCATGTCCTAATTCAATTTTGTATTTCTCCCAATGCCTAGCACAGGTCTAATTGAATGAACAAATTTTACAGATAAGGAAACTGATGTAACCTGCCCAGGGTCCCACAGGGAGTCACTGAGCCTCCCAAAGCACAGCATTATACTGTCTCCATAACACCCAACACCACTGGCCCAGCCCTGAGAGTGCCCCAAAAGGAAATCGAATTGGGACTCAACCCTGGCACTCTGCCGGGGACCACCTGTCCCTGGGGGACCAGCCCTGCCACTAAAAAGGAGCCAGCATGCTGGTGGGAACATGGAAGGCTGAGCAAGCACTCGCTTGCCTGAGAACAGAGCCAGGAGGGTGAGCTCACCCCTGATTCAGCCTCTCAAGCACGCTGGGTGGAGCACAAGGGGGTGGGGTCTCTGCCCAGGGAGAGGTGGTGCCTAAGACAGTTTTAACAGGCAAGGTGCGTGCTGCAGGCCCAAAAGCCAGGTGTGTGAGTCAGTTAAAGAGGTGACGCCTTTCCCTTAAAAGGGGAATAGCTTAGGTCTCTCCATGGTCCCCTGCCCATCACATCATCCTTAATTAAAAAAAAAAAAAGGCAAATCTAAGAGTTGGCACTATTTGTTAACTGAGGTAATTCTCCATGATCTTTTAGAAATAAAGGATGATAATAACCACAAACAGAATCCAAATGAATAGGAGGTCCAGGTGTGTGAGGGCAGGACGACAATGGGACCTACGGAATATAAGGACTGGCCTCTGAGGGAGGACCACGCCAGGCTGGCTTTCCCACTCCGTGTGCTCAACTCCACATCTGCCCTCTCCCCCTAAACAATCTGTCCTTGAGCAGGAATTTGGGGGCCTCATGGGCCTCTGTGGGATCCCAGTTTCCCTCACCAGGATGATAGTGAAAACTCTTTCTTGAAGAAAGGAGCTCTGGGGGCATGTAGGTGGCGGAGGGGATAGAGCACCAAACCTGGAGTCAGGAGGACCTGAGTTCAAATGCGGCCTCAGATGCAAAATGCCCACTAGCTGTGTGACCCTGGGCAAGTCACTTAACCCTGATTGCCTCACCAAAAAAAAAAAAAAAGAAAAAAGAAAAAAGAAAAGAAAGGAGCTCTGTCAGCTGCTGGTACCTGTCTGGAGAGGGCCTTGGAACATAGAACATCAAAGCTGGGAGGGCCCTTAGAACATAGAATGTCAGAACTGGGAGTGCCCTTAGAACCCAGAATGTCAGATCTGGGAGGCCCTCAGAACACAGAATGTCAGAGCTGGGAGGGCCCCTAGAATACAGAATGTCAAACCAGGAAGAGATCTTAAGACAGAAATTATTAGAGTTGGAAGGGACCTTTTAACATAGAATCTCAGAACTGGGAGGACCCTTAGATTATAGACTGTCAGAGCTGAAAGTACTTACTCATTTTTGTTCGTGTTGTTTCATTGTGCTCAGCACTGTGTCTGGCATCTAATTGGTACTTAATTCAACTTAAGTTGAATGGCCGTACTATTCTCGGCACCTAACCCAGGGCCTGAGACATTGTAAACACAATATATTATTGTTGGGTTGAACTGAATTGAACGGAGGCTGGTTCCTTCCTTTAAAAGGCATTTTTCCTCAGTGTGTCGTAGCTGCCCTTCCTCTCACCCTGTTCCCAAACCTCTTTGCTTGTCCTAGAAGGCAGAACAAAGAGTCTCTATTGCCATCGCAGAGCAGAGAGCCCAGGATTTGGAGTAAGAAGACCCGAGTCGGAATCCCGGCTCCTTTACACTCAAACAAATTCCTTGTACCCTACAGCCATGCCTTTCTTTCTTTATTTCTTCCTTCTTTTTAAAAAGTGGATTGGAAATAGGCTCGGGCTTCCCCTTCTTTCTGGACCTCTTTGGTTCTAGGTCTCTCATGCTGAGCATGTTAACATGGCACTGGATGTGGAGGATGGCCTCTAAGGTCCTTTTCAGCTGTAATATGTATGATCTTCCCAACAATGGCCAGATCTCCACCCCACCCCCAGAGCTGCTCCCCCAGCAGAGAACCCTCCTTGAGGTCAAAGAGGCCTTCTGGGGCTCAACGGACTCCAAGAATATGAATGAGCCAGTCTGCTCCAGATCTGGGGTGTGGGGGCAGGTCTGGGACCCAAACACCCAGTGCTGGGCAATGGGCCAGGCGTGGATAGATTAGTAACCTAGTGATTTGACTAAGGTCCCTAACGCCTCCCAGCTGCCACACACACCCGGGCAGCAGCCACTTACAGGAGTGGGGAACCTGCGGCCCTCCAGGTCCTCAAGTGTGGCCCTTTGATTGAATCCAAACTTTGCAGCCTCGAGGCCGCAGGTTCCCCACCCCTGATTACTAGGATCAAAACTTCAAAAGCCTTCAGCTTTCAGCTGGAAAGCTGATCCTCTCAGAAGCAACTTGACATCAGTCCAACAGAGAAACCACGCAGGAGATGAGAGAAACACGGGTACAATGGGAATGAGCAATGGTTCTGGAGTCAGAGGTCGTGGGCAAATCACTTTACTTCCCTTGGTCTCAGTTTCCTTATCTGTAAAATGGGGCTGGACTAGATCTAGTTTGAGAGTTTATTCTAGAGCTATGACCTAGAGCTATAAATAGATACAGAGCAAAGAAAGCAGGAAAGAGTGGACTCAGTGACCATGAAGATGTAAAGGAATACTGGGGCAGCTGGGTAGAGCAGTGGATAGAGCACCGGCCTTGGAGTTAGGAGAACCTGAGTCACTTGAGACTCAGCTAGCGGTGTGACCCTGGGCAAGTCACTTAACCCTGATCGCCTCACCAAAAAACAGAAAAAAAAAAAAGTAAAGGAAAACAATTTTTAAAAACCTAATCAGAATTCTGAGTCAGAGGTTCACCTTTTTGGTGACCTGGACCCCTTTGGCAGAAGCCTAGTGAAACCTGTGGACCCTTTTTTTCAGAAAAAAGTTTTTAATCCATAACCTAAAATACATAGAATTGCCAAGAAAGCCAATGACAGGGTGCTTTTTTCCTTTCCCCGGCACCTAGCAATGTGGTAGTCTCTAGGAAGACCTTAGTATAGGTTTTCTACTGCTGACTTCGTTTCTAAAGTCCCTGGGTGACCCTGGGCAAATCACTTCACCTCTGAGCCCAAGCTTTGTCTTCTGTGGAACAGGGATAATAATATGCTATCTACCTCACAGTGGAGTTTTGAGGTTGAAATGAGATAATGGACATTTATATGGGCTTTGTAAATTATAAAGCTAGCATAAGTGGGAGGTCATTTTTAAAAAAAAACTCTCATGAAAGAGATGAATAAGATTCCGTCAGTAAGTATCACCCACAGTGTGAAGGAGTCCTCCCTGAGGTGCGGAGGTAACCCTGGGCTCTTAAAGGCAACACCCGGAGAGCACCAGTTCCAGCATGAGCTACCCAGCCTGCAAAGAGGCCCAGTTAGGATCGCAGAGGGCTGAGCCACTCTCTGGTGAATTCTTCGGCTGTGGCAGAGCCCCCGTGATAAAGACGAGACGAGACGGCAGCCTGTGCTTAAAGGGGGAGGGTGAGATTGGGGAGGGTGGAAGGGATTTCTAAAAGGGAGATCTAGGAAGCATTGCTGACTGATTTCTCTTTCTTCATAATTTTGTCCAGGGTCAGCCTTGGATATTAAGAATATATTAAGAATAGCAGACATTTAATTGGATTGTAAAGCAAATTGCTTTATATATATTATCTCATTTCAATAACCCTGTGAGGCCACTATTATAGGTATCATTAGCTCATTCTACCGATGAGGAAACTGAGATACAGAGTAGTTGACTTGCCAATGGTCACACAGCATGGAAATATCAGAGGCAGGATTTGAACCCAGGGCTTCCTAATTCCAAAACCAGGAATCTCTGTCCTATTTGACTCAAAACCAGTACCAAGGAAAATTGAAATCTACAGAAAATCCCTATATCTTACGTTAACTATGAGGCAGAACTCTGGATAGAGCTCTAGAGGCAGGAGGCCTAGGTTCAAATCTGGACTCAGATACTACCTGAGTGATCATGGGCAGGCCATGCTTCAGTGGGAAATAGATCGGATTTGGAGTCAGAGGAGCTAAGAGTAAATTGTAGTTCTGACATTCATTTTTTGATCCTGGGTGAATCACTTCAACTGCCTAAGCCTCAGTTTCCTCATCAGTAAAATGAGGGAGGGGGTTAGACTGGATGATCTCCAAGCTCCCTTTCATCTTTAAATCTATGATTTTAAGTGATTAAATTCTCAAGTCTCAGTCTTCATCTGTAAAATGGGAATGATGATACTTCCATTTGTCTTCTGGACTTGTTTGATAACAACTAGTTACCTGTAGCCACCATCAATTGACAGCAGGTATTAAGCACCCACTAAGTGCCAGAACTGGGCACTTTTCACACCTGTTAGTGAGATGTTATCACTTCACACCACCCAGACTTTCAGCAGAGATGTTGCCAAGCACTTACATTGGTCTGTTTGCGTTTTCCTCCTTCTCTCTAACCTGTCTAAGGGCCAAAGCCTCACTAGACATATTTTCACCTGGGCCAAAAACATCTGGGAGTAGAGATGGGGTGGGGCTGGCAAAGGAGGGCAGCAGCTGCAGAGGACAGGTTGAGCTTGGGGCAGTCACACTGGAAGAGGGCGTGGTCTGACCCTCACCCGTGTGCATAGGTGATAAATGTTCCGCAGAAACAGGACCTTTGGGGGGATGGGGGTTGACCCAGGGTTGGGGTGTCTGCTAGGTAAAAGACCACAAAGCAACATATGGGGACAGTCTCAGGGAGAAAGCTGAACTCCCTCCCCCAAACATCAGCAGAGCTAAATCCCTTCTACTCCTTCTGCTCCAACTGCAGCCAAGGGCTGATGAAATTGATAACTAGAAGTGACCAGGAGTCAGGCATCTTAATGAAGAAACCTGGGGGAAGAAAACAGCCTGGATAATCCACTAACAGACACAACCACCATCTCTCAGGGTTGGCTGTATCTGTGACATTGCTAATGCAGTTAACCAATATAGTGGAGAGAGCACTGGACTGGGAGTCAGAATGACCTGAGTTCCAATCCTGCCTCAGGAACTCACAAGCTTCGTGATGCTGGGCAAGTCACTTAATCTCTCTATGCCTCAGTTTTCTCATCTGTGAAATGGGGATGATAATAACACCTACCTCTCAACTGCCGGCAGCATGGGCACACATACCACATATACCAAAGAAGCCAGAATTGTTGATAAATACGGAACTCGTTATCATGCATTCTTTAGAAAAACAGTGAAGAAAATTGAAATTAGCTAGTACTCCCAGTATGCTTTCACTTTTTGTGATCAGACCAAAATGAACAGACCAACCTTGGGGCGGGGGGGAGGGGTCCAGCATTGTGGATCTTGTATGAGACCAGCAGCTGGTGGTCCGTGGACCTTCACTACCACCTCTGCAGGCCCAGTCAAACCTGCTTGCCACGGGAAGCCTGAAGCCTAAGGCCAAGAGGACCGTCCCCTTATCCGATAGCTATAGCCCACAATCCAATGTTAAAAGGACTAATTCGTGGAATAAAATAACACCTATGTTACAGCGTGTTTGAGAGGATCCAGGGAGATAATACAGGTAAGGGGCTTTGGGACGGCAGACTTTTTACTGACACCTTTTGTTTTTATGTAACCTAAATTTCTCTCAGCTTCACTTTCTGACTTAACATCCCATATAATAAAGAACATTTTTAAAAGTTAAAAATAAAAAGAAGGAAGAAAAGAAAGAAAAGAAGCAAAGCTGATCAACACACGGGAAAAGTCTGAAAATATGTGAAGTTCTTTGTAAACCTTAAAGTGCTCTGGAAACTGTGAGCTCCTTGGAGCAGGGACTGTCTTTTGCCTTTCTGGATATGCCTAGCTCTTAGGATCATATAGAGAACATTGATGTTGTTCATTTGGTTCAGTTATGTCCAACTGCCCATGACCTAATTTGAGGTTTTCATGGCAAAGATCCTGCAGTGGTTTCCCATTTCCTTCTCCAGCTCATTTTACAGAAGAGGAAACTGAGGCAAATAGGGTTAAGTGAGTTGCCCAGGGTCACACAGCTAGCTTCTGAAGCTGGATTTGAACTCAGGTTTTCCTGACTCCAGGCCTGGTGTTCTATCCACTGTGCCACCTAGATGCCCCACCTAGGACATAGAGGGGCTTAATAAATGTTCACTGACTAACTTTCTGACTGAGAGATGTCCCTTTTCTCTCTGTGTGCCTGTTTTCTCAGCTGCAAAACAGGGAGACTGATCTCAGCCCCTGCTTCTACCTTTTCTACCCTATGGGGATGTTGAAAGAAGGAATAAGATAGAGTATAATATTTTACCTTTCCTTAGCACTTTAAAGGTTTCAAAGCACTTTCCTCAAAACAACCCTGTGAGATTGGCAGGACGAGGACTCTTATGCCCATTTTACAGATGAGTGAAACTGAGTCTCAGAGACAGGAAGTGACTGCCCATAGAGATCATTCTGAGAGTTTCTGAGGAGCCAACTCAGATCCATGTTCTCGATGGGGATATTTTGCAGAGATTAGTCCACCCAGTAACTTCCTTTTGCTCCTCAGCCTCCATTAGAGTGGGAGCCAGGATCTCCAAGAAATGGCTCCCTGGGACCGTTAGAAACATTCACCGAGTGCCCCGGTGCTTAGCATAGTACCTGGCACATGGTAGTTGCTCAATCTATGTCAGTTGACTGACTGACTGACTGATTGACTGCGCTGGGCGAAACGTTCAGAAGTTAGAGGAAAGGAGAGAGCTACATGTTTCATAAAAGAGGAGAAGACATGGAAAAACATTCTAGAGAATTAGGGAATTTAAATGCAAATGAATATAATACAAAATGAATATGTAAGTTTAATGTATACTCTTTTTCTGTTTTATTATATATGTGTGTGTGTGTAGAAATATTAATTTTGTTTGGTGGGTTTTTTTGGGTTTTTTGGTTTTTGCGTTTGGGTGAGGCAATCAGGGTTAAGTGACTTGCCCAGGGTCACACAGCTAGTAAATGACATGTGTCTGAGACCAGATTTGAATTCAGGCCCTCCTGACTCCAAGACCAGAGCTCTATCCACTGCGCCACCTAGCTGGCCTGTATTTGGGGTTTGTTAAGTTCAGAATTTAAAAAAGCAAAAATGTTTTTTAAAAAATTGCGAACTCATCAAAATGAATGTCAGTCCTGAGCTGATGTGGAGTAAAAGGAGGCATTCATGGTGTAGTAGCAAGCACCTAAGGTTTATTCTAGAGCCCTATTTCTACCTCTGTAATCAACTTGCTGAGTGATCCTGGAAAAGTCTCTTTGTCTCTATTGGCCTCAGTTTCCCCATCTGCAATAGCAGAGCATAGCATGAGATGGCCTCCAATGTCCCTTCCATTTTTGGTATTCTACATTCCAAGGTCCCTCCCTGCTTTGAAGTCTGTGTTCTATGTTCTAGATCCAGTACTTTACCTTCTAAGGTCCCTGTGGCTCTGTCACTATGTGAAGTTACTATCAGACCCAGGATGAGTCTACTGAAAGGCTCTAATTAGGCTGGCTTACCCCAGTGCTCCAAAGGCTCTCCCCCCATGATCCTGCCGGGCTCAGCTCCCTATGCCATGGCCATAGTACTCCCAAGCCTGTGCTCCCTGATCTATGTGCTGTGATGAGGTACCTGCTATCTGGCCTCATTTTTACAAAGCAGACAGAAGAGCCAGGATCTACAGAGGTGTGTGGAGCCCTCCCAGCATCATTAGGGGTCTCTCTGAGGGGGTGCGGGGTTGGCTTTGGGGGAAGGACATTTGCCAGGAGGAGATAGGCAGGGAGGGATGAGTCTGGTAGAATCCATGTATTTATATCTGCTCCTTTTGTTGTAAGTGCCTGACTCCCCCATCAGACTAGGAACTCCCTAAAGACAGGAGCTGTATCTTCCCCATCAAAGGGGAAGCTACCCAAAGCCTGGCACTACGTCTCTTTCGTCAGAATGGGAGCTCCCTAAGGACAGGGTCCAAGCATCTTCTTGTCTTCCCGCCTGTCTTACTGTTGAACCCCGATGTCTTTGGAGGAGAGAGGGAGGCCGATGACTGTGCAGCTCTGCCTCCCTCAGATTCAACTCACGAGCAAGTCAAGACATCCTGCTTGTGATGTCATGGATCCTCTTTGGAAGGACGGACAGCGACAACTTCCCACCGAGCTGAGTCCGGGCTTCCTCCCTCCAGCACTGTAGACAACATTCCCTCAGTGTTCTTGACAGACAGACTCAAGGCAAGCCAGGTGTATCACCTCCCAGCAGGGGCAGCCATGCTCATGGCTCACGTCATTGACAGAGGAAGCTGGGGTGGGGGCAGGAAGGGGGCACCTCCTAGAATGCCTTCCCACCTGTTTACTTTATGCCTGAAATCCCCCTAACAGAGGATGTCCCCAAAGAGAATGGACTGCCCCGGGACGAAGGAGGTTCCCTTTCACCAGAAGTGTTTAAGCAGTATCTAGACAACCCCTTCAGACTCCTAGCCCCTCGGAGCTAGCAGGGACCTGAGAAACCTTCGATTTGAATAAGGATCTTCTCTACCCCTCGACAAGTGGCATCATTTAGAAAGCAGGGAACTCTTTACTTTTTTTTTTTTTTTGAGGCAATCAGGGTAAAGTGACTTGCCTAGGGTCACACAGCTACTAAGTATCTGAGGTCACATTTGAACTCACGTCCTCCTGACTCCAGGGTCAGCACTCTATCCACATTGCCACCTAGCTGCCCTGCAGGGAACCCATCACATCATGATACATCTATTTTAGTTTTGGACAGTTCTAATATTTGGGAAATCCTTCCTTACATCAAGCCTCAGTGGTCTTCTCTGCAACTTCTCCTCACCCCCACCTCACCATTGCCCCTGGTTCTGCCCTCTTGGGTCAAGCTGAACAGGTCTGATTGCTCTTCTCCCTGGCAAGACCTCCAGCATTTGAACACATCTATCCTGTCCGCCCCCCCACCAAGTCTTCTGTTCTCCAGACTAATGATAATAATAATAATGATGATGATGATGATGATGATGATGATAGCTAAGATGACCTAGGCACTGCACTAAACACTTTACAAGTTTTATTGCATTTGATCTTCACAGGTAGGCAGGTACTATTATTATCCCCATTTTACAGTTGGAAAAAAAAACCGAGGCAAGCAGAGGTTAAGCGACTAGCCCAGAGTCACACAGCTAGCAATTGTCTTCTACCCTTCTCGTATGGCATAGCCTTGAGGCTTTTCACTATTCAAGTCATCTTCCTCTGGCTAATCTCCAGGTTTTCAGTGCCCCTCCTAAACTATGACACCCAGAGCTGAAGAAAATACTTTAGCTGTGTCCTCAGTGGGGCAAAAGACAGCAAAACGATTACCTCCTTATTCTAGGATACTTGGCTTCTACTAATGCAGATGGAACCAGCTTTCTCGGCTGCCAGATAGCATTAATTGGCTTATAGTTGAGTTGGCCATCCATTTAAGCCCCCAGGTAGAGATGGCTGATAACAGAGCCCTTCTTGAGAGCAGATATTTCAGGGAAGAGGGGGAGAGAACACGAGCCCATTGGGTGCCTGCCCAGGAAAGGGCATCCAGAAACAGAGAAGACAAAGTTCACCTGCTTTGCAATCATGCCCAAGCCTAGCCTCTGAGTCCAACCTCTGAGTGGGCATCAGTGCCTGAGGGTGGCCTGGGAACAGCTGAGAAAGGGAGAGCTTATCTGATCCCCACACAGACTTCACTTCCAAGTTCACCCACTTTCCTTTCTGTCTGCCAGGATTTTACTTTTTTGTTTAGCATGGATGTGAGTCAGAGCACCAGAATCTTTCCTCATGGCTCATCACTCAACACCTGAGGGATTGAGACAGTTGATAGAAAATTTGTAAGAAGAGGGGGGGAAGAGGAAAAAAGGAGTGCTTGGGGCCAATCTGCCAGGCTCAGTCATGCATGGGGTGGGGGGAGGCTTAGCTCTGCAAATGGTATTTACCTATGGAACATCTGCTGGGTGGCTGGGCTCACCTCTGCACAGATGTTCCTGAGTTTTTGGAAGCACCTAATCCAACTCAACTCAACACATATTTTAAAAAAAAAATGGGTTTTTAGGGCCTTAGGTAACACCTCAAACATCTGGAAATCTCAAGGAATATATCATTCTGGACAGGTGAGTTTCTTAAACAGCTGAAGGTTTATCCTATCATACACTAAAGTTTTGTAAATCATATTATCTACTTCCCTGCTTTAAATATGTAAAACATTTTGCAAACCCTAAAAAGCACTATGTAAATGTTAGCTGTGTTCATAAATAAAATACCTTGTATGTATATATATAAGGTTTTTATCAACAGATTTTGTTTTTTTATACCCTAGATTTACCCTAATACCACTTCCCCTGGTCCCTCCCAAAGAGAGATCCCCTATAACAAAGAATTTGTGAAAAAAATGTTTTTTTAAAAAGGAAGAAAAAAAATCAGAAAACTGATCTGAAAAAAAAATCTGAGTTCTCATTGTCTGTGTTAGTGTTTTCCTTATATATAAAACTTTGAGGGAAGATAATGAAAGCCAGCATTTACATAGTGCTTTAAAGTTTATAAAGTGCTTTACAAATATTATCTCACTTCATCCTCGCGACAACCCTAGGAGGTAAGTGCTATTATTACTCCCATTTTATAGGTGAGTAAACTGAGGCAGACAGTAGCTAAGTGATTTGCCTAGGGTCAAGTTGTCAGTGTCTGAGGCAGGATTTACTACCAGGTCTAAGGTTAAATAAAGATTATCTAATTTAAACTTTGAATCTTGTTCAGCTCTAAGCAGAGCGCTACTGTATATGGGTTAGCTATTCCTTAACCTTGACCTCCATCTCTGACGACTGAACATTGATACATCATCCTGGAATATGCTCCTGTCTCATCTTCATCTCTCAGAATCCTTGTCTTCCTCAAAAGCTCAGCAAGGGTGCCACCTCTCTCGTGAAGTCTTCCTTGATCTCTACCCCTCCCCATGCATGCTCTCTCCTTCCATTTTTCTTATTTATATATTTGGGTACATGTCATATTCTTTCAGCAGAATGTAAGCTCCTTGAGGACAGGAATTGCTTCAATGCTTTTTTATCTGTGTATCCCCCAGTGCCTAGCACAGTGCCCTGATTTCAATTCATAGTTGAGCCACCAATCCCAACACCAATTAAATTGAAGGTGTTGGTGACTCAATGAATTCTCCACCTCAAGGTGTTTCCATCTTTTAAAAGTTGAAATAGCAAGATAAGCCGAAGCAGGAATTCATCCAGAGGAGGCTAACCTGGAGGATGGGGACACTGTTTACCATATAGGGGTCAGTTGGAAGAACTGGGGATGTTTAACCTGGAGTTTAACCTGTCTCGGGAGGGGTCAGCCAACCAATCAATCAAGCCTTCATAAAGCATCTATTACTAAGCCATGCCTCACTTCTTTCCCAACTTACCATCCTCCATAGCCTCCCACTGGCTTTCACGGCCCCAGTATGGGTATCGTTTCCATCCACCTCCCCTACAGATACATAATTATGAACCACGAGCAAATCAGTTCCAACACTGTACCTGGATGGGGTGCATCAATCTACTCCCCTGTAATTCCATTACCATCCCTGTGACTTTCTAGATCAGTGTTCTTCTCTGGCCACCATTGCCCTTTGACTATTTCCCCATTAAAATGTAAACTCCTTTATGGCAGAAAGTGATCTCGTTTTTAGTATTTATATCCCTGACCCTTAGCACAGTACTAGGCATATAGTAAGCACCTAATAAATGCTTTTTTCAATTACTCATTTACCAACAATGTGCCAAGACCTATGCTAGATTCAAAAGTTACTAAGACAAAAATACAACAGTCCCTGCCCTCCGGGAGAGGCACGGATTTTCCCATACTGACAAATAATGTTCAAACAGGCTATTCAGTTCCCAGGCCAGCCCTCTATCATTCAATCGATATGTGCTAGGCACTGTGCTCGGCCACTAAGGAAACGAATGCCTAAGTGAAATAGTACCTGCCCTCAATAAGGACACGGCAGTGAAAGGGCCCTTGTGAGAAACAGGGAGCAGCCTGGTTCTGCTGGGCTCCAGAGAGCAGAAGGACGAGCCTCGGGGAAATGGCAAAACCGCAGCTGTCTGACGCTGCGGAGAGAAAGTCTCCAACTCGGCCATCCCAAAATGAAAGGGGCTTCCTTTAGGTGTCAACGCTGGAGATTTTTAATTGGAGGCTGGATGACTGGAAGTCGGACTAGTCACGGACATTATAGAGAGCATTTATTCAGGGACCTTAATTAACCGAGATGGCCTCAGAGGTTTCCATCCCCCCTCTCTCTGTCTCTGTCTCTGTCTTTGTGTTTTTCTCTATCTCTTTGTCTGTCTGTCTCTCTGTCTCTGTCTCTCTCTGTCTCTCTCTGTCTCTGCCTTTCTCTTTCTCTCTTTCTCTCC
>NW_020954662.1:952921-953796 GCF_900497805.2 Vombatus ursinus | reverse complement strand
GTTGCTCTCTTTCTCTGTTACTCTCTTTTTCTGTCTCTCTGTCTCTGCTTCTGTCTTTCTCTGTCTCTGTCTCTGTCTCTCCCTTTATCTCTTTCTCTTTCTGCCTCTCTCTCTTTCTCTGTCTCTCTGTCTCTGTCTATTTCTGTCTCTTTTTTCTCTCTCTTTATCTCTTTCTCTTTCTCTTTCTCTGTCACCCTCTCTTTCTCTATTTCTGTCTATCTGTCTCTCTCTCTGTTGCTCTCTTGCTCTCTTTTTGTCTCTCTGTTGCTCTCTTTCTCTCTGTGTCACTCTTTTTCTGTCTCTTTTTCTCTCTATGTGTAATTCTGTAAAAGATCTAATAGCAGAACTGGGGGAGAGATGGAAATCAGGGGAGACATTTTAGAGGCGGTAAGTTATTTAGATGGACCTCAGAACCCCCCACAGACGTTATTGACCCATCTTCCAACCCACAAGGTCAGCCCTGAGCACAAAGGCAAGGAAAAAGTAATAGAAAGAACAATAGATTGGGATAGAAGACTCTGGGTTTTTTGCTTTTTCTTTTCCCAGCATCTATAGAGTGATTTAATGTTTGCAAAGCACTTTAGAAATATTATCTCATTTGATCCTCACAACAATCCTACGAGGTGAGTCCTATTATTATCTCCATTTTGCAGCTGAGGAAACTGAGACTCATGGAGGTTAAATGACTTGCCCAAGGTCACATACCTGGAAGAATCAGAGTCTGGATGTGAATTCAAGACTTCCTGACTCCAGGTCCAGCATGCTATCCACTTGCTAACTTACTCCCTGTAAGACCTTGGTCAAGTCATTTCCTCTCTCTGGGTTAGTTCCACCATGTGTGAAATAAAATGCTTGGACTACATGGTGTCTAAGGT
>NW_020954662.1:942047-952911 GCF_900497805.2 Vombatus ursinus | reverse complement strand
AGACGTGGTCATAGAATCATATACCTAGAGCTGGAAGGGACCTTAGAAGTCACTTATCCCAGCCTCTTCATTTTACAGAGGGGTAAACTGAGGCCCAAGGAAATGAAATAACTTGTCCACAGTCATACAGTCAGTAAGTAATAGGAATGCAGGCAGGCAGCAAGCATTTATCGAGCACTGACTGTGTGCCAGGCAAGGTGCTAAGCACTGGAGATACAAACACAAAGAAAAAGACTATCAGTCCCACCCCTTAAGGAGCTTACAATCTTAAGGAGGAAGATAGCCTTTAAGAGGGGTTGTGGGGAGGTACCTTGTCTAAGGGCACGGTGGCAAAGGCCATAGAGTCAGAAGCACAGCCAGGAAGGGAATGAAGCATGGTCATTCTGGGCCAGTGTCCAAAATGGAGGCCCCAGAAGTGAATTCACCGAGGTGAGAGGAGAACTAGCATGACAGGGGTCAGAGGGCATCTGTCATGGTGTCATGTTGAAATCTCTAGTGTCAGAAGCACAGCAGGGAGGAGAAAGGAGTCAGGATTTGAACTCAGACCGTATGATTTCACAGAGATCTAGATGCAACATGCCTACTAGCTGTGATGTTCTTCCCTCTTCTCAGCTGTGATAGGCAGTGGGGTGTAGCAGAGAGACCATTGAGTTGGTTCAAAGTCCAACTAAATCACTTACTAACTGCATGACTTTGGGTAAGTCATTTCCCCAAATTTGGGTCTTACTTCCTTCACCTATAAAATTAGGAGTTTCTCCAGATAATCTGTTAGGCTCCTTCCAGCTTTAAATCCAATGGCAATCAGTTTCTGTGAGATCACAAAATTTTGGAATTGGAAGAGACCTCAGCTTCCATCTAGTTCAGCCCATAACCCAAAGAGAATCTCTACTATAATATACCCAATAAAGGGTTTCCAGTCTCTGCCTGAAGACCACCAAGGAAGGAGAGATCACCTCCCAAGGCAGCCTGTCCCACTCTGGGACAGCCCTCAGTGTGAGGAAGTTCTGTCTTGATGTCAGGCCTCAATGAGCCCCACTACACCTTCCCCCTCCTCCCCTACTGCTCCTGCTTCTGCCTTATGGGGCCAGTGAGAACAAACCTAATTCCCCTTCCATGTGTCAGCCCTTCAAGTAGTTGAAGACAGTTTTCATATTCTTCCTACATTTTCTCTTCTCCAGGCCCAACCAGTCCTCATCTAGCATGGCCCTTGACCCATCTAGCTGCCCATCTCTGGATATACTCCAGCTTATCAATGTCCTTCCTAATATGTGGTGCCCAGAACTAACTGCAGTACTCCAGATGTGTCCTGACTGGGGTAGAACCCAGAGTGCAGTCAGGTGACACAGTGGAGAGAGCGTTGGACTCGGAGTTAGGAAGGCCTGAGTTCAAATACTGCCTTGGTCACTTACTAGCTGTGTGATCCTGGGAGAGTAACTTCACCCTGTTTGCCTCAGTTTCCCCATCTATAAAATGAGCTGGAGAAGGAAATGGCAAATCACTTCAGTATCTTTGCCAAGAAAACCCCAAATGGGCTCATGAAGAATCAGATACAACTAGAACAACAACCTGCCTTATCAAGCTCTTTTTGGATGCTGGCTCTGACAACCAGTATGTTAGCCGTACCTCCTAGGGTTGTGTCAGCTGCAGATTTGATAAAGTGTGCAGTTGATGCCCTTATCCAAGGCACTGATAAAAGCATTAAACAGCACAGGGCCACAATCAGACCCCAGAGGCACTCCAATGGGGACCTCATGCCAAGTTAACATCAAACCTTAAGTCTGGTCATTCAACAGTTTCAAATCCATCTTATCTTACTGTTGTCTAACCCACATCGCACCATCTTTTCTCTAAGAATAGCTAAAATCTAGGTAAGCTATATCTACAGCTGACCTACCAGTTTCATAAACCTAGAAACAAGGATAGCCTGGCATAACTCCTTCTTGCTGAGCCATGTTGGCTCTTGGTGATTACTGCTTCCTTTTCTAAATATTCACTAACCATCCCTTTAATAGTATATCTAGAACCTTTACAGGAATCAAAGTGTAGCTCACTAATTTGAGGATTTTTATTATCTTTCTCTCTGGGTCACTCCCCCAGCTTGTATTTCAACTCACAGGTTCAGTTCCCAAAGGGCAGTTGTCATGCTCATGTTCTAGGATACCTGTGGGTCTGCATTCTTAGAGCCAGAGCTAATGAGATTCCTCAAGTTTGCTTCTGGTTAATAGTCATCCAGTAGACATGATTATGCTATAGAAAAGGCATCTTACAGTGGCGCAGTGGATAGAGCACCAGCCCTGGAGTCAGGAGGACCTGAGTTCAAAGCCTCAGACACATAACAGTCACTAGC
Source organism: Vombatus ursinus (assembly GCF_900497805.2). Classification (NCBI taxonomy): domain Eukaryota; kingdom Metazoa; phylum Chordata; class Mammalia; order Diprotodontia; family Vombatidae; genus Vombatus; species Vombatus ursinus. Next base: position 950,564 of record NW_020954662.1, on the reverse strand, counting down.
CATGTGACTCTGGGCAAATCTCTTAACCCCAATTGCCTCACCAAAAAAAAGAAAAAGGCATTTACTAAGATGATGTAGTAAGAACAGTACTTACAAAACATTCCCCCTGTGAATCTGTGGCACACTCTCCCATAAGTTGGATCGGGCATGAAGAAAGTACTTTGATAATGAGGTACACATATAAGAAATACACGTGACCCAGACAGCTCATGCCTCTGGTTCTATAGGGTTTCAATAATCTTTCCTCATAAGAGTTCTCCTCATAGCTCAATTCTCAATTGCCAGGGCTAGTTCTCTCTTGAATCCACAACTGACTCACTTCTCTGCTGCCAGAAGTCACAACTGACTCACTTCTCCTCTGCCAGGAGTCACACTCCTCCAAGCTGCTATCTCTCTTCAAGAGATTGCTTCATTGTGGTAGAAGGACAGGGTGTGAATCTCCTCCTTCCTGGATACATCTAAACTACTTCTGAAATATCCTCAAATTAACTCTTGGACTACTGAATGAAGGGTGAAATATTGGGATGTTCGTCCTTCCCCTGCCATGCAGAATCTCTCCTGCTCTCCACAATTTCAAGTATCACTGAAAGTGGATCTTCAACCACATCTTCCACTTCTTTCCACACATGAGGTTTATCTGGGCCAGGGGATACAAATCCATCAAGGGCAGCTGGGTGGTCTCTTTTTTTTTCTTTTTCTTTCTTTTTTTTTTCTTTTTTTTTTTTTTGCAAGGCAATGGGGTTAAGTGACTTGCCCAGGGTCACATAGTGAGTAAGTGCCAAGTATCTGAGGCTGGATTTGAACTCAGGTCCTCCTGACTCCCAGGTTGGTGCTCTATCCACTGTGCCACCTAGCTGCCTCAGTGGTCTCTTACTAGGTCATTCTCTTTCACAAAAAATAATAATAATAATAATAATAATAATTGAGCAGATAATGGGACATCCTTATCCCACCCACACCTACACCATGGTCCTAGCCTTTCTTTGCTCCTGCACTTACCCCCAATATAACTTTAAAAGCCCTGCTGGTGGTTCTTGCTTTCCTCACCAGCCTCAGCTCATTCTGAGCACTCCTGCCACTATTCTTACAGGACTGTGCCGCACTTTTGTGGTCATCCTCTGCTACCCACCCTTTTTTCCATCTTCTGTCCATATCTTTTTTATAACCAAAATTGGCCGACGGATTCTCTGTACATCCCAGTAGGCCTCTTCGCACAACTACTATTTTTTCCTTCTCATTAGAATTTTTTCTCCTTCAGCAGGTCAGCAGGCCCAGTGTATGGGCAAGAAAAGAGGGTTTTGAAATGGTGTACAGAAGAAGTTCCCCACCTGCGAGAGCTGGAATTATTGTAAAGTGCTGGGGAGGTCTTCATATCCATATGTGCATCAGGCTTTATTATTTTTATCTTTCTTTAACGCCAACAAAAAATGCAGCATGAGTCAGTATCATAATCAAATGTAACTTCTGTAGACTGAATAAATTATATGCCTTATAGATAATATGCTTTTCCCAATGTTTGTAGATGTCATTGTATGAAATAAAACATAAGCTCATTTAAAAGTGAAAAAAAAAAGAATTTTTTCTCTTTGCATCTTCAGATCTGCATTCAAGCCCCAGCTCTGCCACTGACTTGTTTATGACCCCAGGAAAGTGAGTTTCCTTCTTTTGACTCAGAGTCCTACTCTGTAAAATTAATGTGATGGAAAAGATGATTTTTAAGGTCCCCTAAAGATGGAACATTCTGTCTTCAAAGGTCCTTCCCAGCTCTGACATTCTGTTATAAGATCCCTTTCAACTCTGACATCCCATGTTCTTAGGCCCTTCCTATATCTGATGCTTTGTGTTCTGAGGGCCCTCCCAGCTCTAACATCCTGTGTCCTAAGGGCCCTCCCTGCTCTGACATTCTGTGTTCTAAGGGCCCTCCTAGCTCTGATATCCTGTGTTCTAAGGGTCCTCCTAGCTCTGATATCCTGTGTTCTAAGGGCCCTCCCAGCTTTGACATTCTGTGTTCCAAGGGCCCTCCTACTTCTGACATCCTGTGTCCTAAGGGCCCTCCTAGCTCTGATATCCTGTGTCCTAAGGGCCCTCCCAGCTCTGACATCCTGTGTTCTAAGGTAACCCCCCAACTCTACCATTCTGTATTCTAAGGGCCTTTCCACTTCTGACATTCTATGTTCTAAGGGCCCTCCCAGCTCTGACATCCTGTGTTCTAAGGTAACCCACCAACTCTACCATTGTGTATTCTAAGGGCCCTCCCAACTCTGCCATCCTGTGTTCTAAGGGCCCCAATGGCTCTGAGATTCCATGGTTCTAGCTTTCCCAGTATTCCTCAGTTGACTGAATTTCTGACTCCATGACAATGGATAAGACACACCATGACTGTATTTAATGCAGCGAAGTGCCATCACCCCTCCCCACCCTGACTACTACAAAAACAACCCAAAGCCTCTTACAAAGGACTTTAGCACACAGAGGCAGAGTATATTATTATTATGATGTCCCAGAGATTTTGGGTGTAGAGCTGGCCTATATTCCAGGGAAGGCAGGTGGCATAGGCAGAGATCTGAACCCAGGCATTTGAATGTCCTCTTATACATTTTCCTCAGTACTAGATCATAAGCCAGGGATGAGGAACCTGTGGCCTGGAGGCCACATGTGGCTTTCTAGGTCCTCAAGTGCAGCCCTTTAACTGAATCCAAGACACACTTGAGGACCTAGAGGGCCACATGTACCCTGGAGGCTGCAGATTCCCCACCCCTGCCATAAGCTCTATGACAGTCTGTGTCTTGTCTAGACTCTATATCCTCTGACCCCGAGCACAGTGTTTTGCACACAGTAGGAACTCAGCGAATCACACCGAACCAAACAAATGCAATCTATTAAATGACAGGCTTCTGAATTGATTTCACTCCCCTAGCCAACAAGCACACACTTAACAAAGAGGGCAGTATTACGGCACGATGTCCGGGGAAGCGCTTTATAAACTGTACAGCTTTCGACCTGTGAAGGGCTGTGATTATGGGATAACTATCACAGCTCTGAAACATTATTATTATTAACCGATGACCTCTGCCCAAACCTAAGCCCCATGTAAGCCCCGCAGGTTGGCAGCTGAGCACGTTAGTGATGAGTAGTTCCCTAAGCAAGCCACGAGGCCAGAGTGAGTTAAAAGGATGGTGGAAGCCTTCATTACCCAAGAGCCAGGATGCTGTAATGATTAGCTCAGACATTGTTCTCAGAGAAGTTGCTAATTGTCCTGGTAGAACCCCAGGCCACATACCTACGGAATGAGCCTTGCCCTGCTCCCAAAACATTCCTGCCCCCACAGCTCAGCAGCCCCTGGCCCTTCCCACCTCCAAGATAAAGCCCTAGCTTTGCATGTTTCTTGGGAGTAGGGATTGGTTCGTTCTTTCAGCCCTTAGCAGATGTTTCATAGGAGTTTCATAAATACTTGATTGTTGGGAGTCAGTACAAAGTCCAAACAAGGCCAGCCCACCATGGGCACAGTGGTCTGGGCTGGAGCAGCTGTCATGGAAAAAAGGCCTGGGCAGGTAGCGACCTTCCCATCACTGACATCATGTTACAGACATTAACCATTCTCTGTAAGACCCCCTTCCTAACCAGAGGTTCTTAGCTTTTTGTGTGTCATGGACCCCTGTGGGGAAGTCTGGTGAAACCTAGGAACCTGTTCTCAGAATACTATTTTTAAATGAATAAAATAAATAGGACCACCAAGGAAACCTACCACATTGAAATAAAGATGTACATTTCTTCCCATCCAAGTTCACAGACCCCCTGAAATCTATCCAAAGACCTTCTTATGGAGCAATCAGAGCATCTAGTCCATTTTGCAGATGAGAGGACTGAGGTTTAGAGAGGAAAATGAATTATCCTTGAAATACTTGCTTCATGAGTTTGCTGTGATAAGTGTTGTGTAAACCTTAGTAGGTCATAGGCATGCTATGGAAAATTAGATTCAGAGAAAGGGATTTGAAAACACCGGGATGAGTGGAACTGAGGAAGGGGAGAACTGGGGGGGAAGCTGGCATATTTACTCCCATCTATGATGATGCAGAGGAGAAGGGAGGGAGAATTCCAGAAAATCACTGAATTTCCGTCGGAAGAGACGTCCCTTGGTCCCAATGGCAGCTGGACAAGATTCTTATCTACAATCCACTTAGGAGGACTCAGCTAGTCCCCACATGAAAGTCTCCGGTGAGAAGGATCTCCTTTGACTTCTCATTCCAGTTTGCCACAATTCTTGAGTTATTGAAGTTAGGAAGCTTTGAGAAAGGTTGTAGAGTGCTGGCCTTGGAATAAGGAAGAGCTGGGTTTGAATCTTGATATTTGATATTTGCTACCCAGATGACCCGGCCAAGTCACTTCCCTAGACCTCAGTTTCCTCACCTGTAAAATGAGGGGGGTCAGATTAGATAGTCTCCTTAAGGTCTTTTGCAGTTCTAGAGCTGGAAGGGGCTCAGGACTGAATAAATCAGCCCTCAAGGGTGGTGTTAGTGAAATCCTTGTAGGGGAGAGAGGAGGCCCTATCCCTGCCCTAAGTGGTAAATCATCTAGCTCAGAAGTCCTACATCATAGCAGCAACACATCTCTCCTACCCTACCCTTCCTAAAAGGTTGGGTCACCCCTTCTCCTTCTAACCTATGGCAGTGAAAAGTGAGGTCCAATGCTTCTGTCCCCCACTCTTATCCCCAGGTAACTTCTCTTTCTCTCCCCTCCTCAAAGAAATATGTATCTTTTTAAAAAATCCAAATGAGAGTCATGGCAGTTTAGAGCTGAAAGGACCCTTTGAATGGCAGAATTGGAAAGGGTCTTGGAACATGGGCTATCAGAGCCAGGGGGCTTTGGAGAACAATCAATCCATCTTCTCATTTTGTAGATGGAGAAAATGAGCTCTTTAGGGTCAGCTAGGTGGCACAATAGATAGAGCACCGGCCCTGGAGTCAGGAGGAGCTGAGTTCAAATTTGACCTCAGACACTTGACACTTACCAGCTGTGTGACCCTGGGCAAGTCACTTAACCCCATTGCCTAGCCAAAAAGCAAGAAAGAAAGCAAGCAAGAAAAAAAGCAAGCAAGCAAGTCAGCAAGAAAGCAAGAGCTCTTTAAAGGGAGGTAATTTGTCCAAGGTCACGTTGTAGCCAGGACTTGAACCCAGTGCCCTTTCTAGAACTCCAGGCTGCTTTCGGCTGAGTAGGTCATCTCTAATTCTCTGCTGGGGAACTCCAAGGACTCCAACCCCATCAAATCCCCCAAGTCAGCAGAAGCGTTCACCACCCAAGCTCTGCCTGTCAGGGCGGCTCTTTCTCAACCTGAACGCTTGTTTCGGGGCAGAGGCATCTCTAGGTGGAGAAGCTGAACCGCCCTGGCTCCATGGCCGACAGCCCCAGGCCAGTCAGGCACCCTCATTACCATCACCACGTGGGAGGCCACAGCCACCAGCTCCTTTGTGGGAGCTCTCGGGAGCTGGGGTTACTTCAGGGCAATGGAGAGGACAGTCACCGAAGTGTTGGTAGTGCAGAGGCCGGGATGAGGAGGAGCTGAATTAGGTTTTTATCTTCCTCTCCCTATCGTCCCTCCTCTGCTTGGGGGCGAGGGAGGCCGTGGGGGTCCCCTTCAGGAGAAATCATAAGCTCAGAGTGTAGCCCGGGGAAATGATCCACTCTAAGCAAGCTAGAAAGAGTACTGGGTATGGAATCTGGGAATCTAGGTTCAAATTCTGCTAGTGGTGAGACCCTGGGAGAAATAATTTAAGTCCTCAAAACCTCAGGTTTTTTATCTGTAAAATGGGGACAATGAGATCTTGGATTCAGAGCTAAAAGGGACTTTAGAGGTGATCTAGTCACAGTATTATGGGATCATATTTCTAGAGCTAGAAGGAACCTCAAAGGTTATTTAACCTATTTTACAGATGAGGAAGCTGAGGCCCAGAGAGAGACGTGATATCCTTGAACTACCTGACTTAAAGGGTTGCTGTAATTAGTGTTCTGTAAACTTTAACAGATCACTGAAATTTGCCATTTCCTGGGATATCTGTTAATCTGTCCACCGCATTCCCTCTCACCCCCACCCCCCAAAAAAGTGTAGGTTCCCTCTCTATACTTTCAGGGAGTCCCTTACCTGGTGCAGAAAAAATAATTAAAATTAATTTGTGTCATATTTAATCATTTATCTGTGTACATGTTGAACCTGTCCAGTAGAATGTAACCTCCCTGAGGGCAGGAATTGTTTCTTTTATGCCTTTCTATCCCCAGTGCCTGGCACCTAGTAGGTACTTAACAAATGCTTGGTGACTTGAATGAAAGACCACAGAGAATGGACAGAGCCAGCTCAGGAACAAAGATCCCTCAGATCCCTTTCAGCTCTGTGACAGCTTCCCTGAAGAGACCATCAAACAGAACCCACCAGCAGGGCCACTGCCAATTTTGGTAAGGGCCAAGGGCTCCCTGTACACAAAATGCCTTCTGTTGGTTACTGGGGGGCTCAAATGCGAGCAAGGGTTCAATGCAAAGAACACTGGATGGCAGGACAGTGGCTGAATTGAATAACCCTGCCCCTATGACTTTCCTACCTGGGTGGTCTTGGGCAAGGTCCCCTCTTTGGGACTCAGTTTGCTCATTTGTAAAAACAAAGAGTTGGATTAGATGAGTTACTTTCCAGTCTTCTTATCCTATATTCTACCATTCTGCATTCTCAGGTCCCTTCCAGCTCTGACCTTCTGTGTTCCAAGGGCCCTTCCAGCTAGTATTCTAAGCTCTAAGACCTCTTCCAAATCTGACATTCTATGTTCTAAGATCCCTTCCAGCTCTGACATTCTATGTTCTAAGCTCCCTTCCAGCTCTGACAGTCTATGTTGTAAGCTCCCTTTCAGCTAGCATTCTAAGTTCTAAGACTTCTTCCAAATCTGACATTCTATGTTCTAAGATCCCTTCCAGCTCTGACAGTCTATGTTGTAAGCTCCCTTTCAGCTAGCATTCTAAGTTCTAAGACTTCTTCCAACTCTGACATTCTATGTTCTGAGCCCTCTTCCCACTCTGATATTTTCTGTTCTAATTCCCCTCCCAGTTCTGACATTTCAGCATTCCATGCTCTAAATTCCTTTCTAGCTCTGACATTCTATGTTCTAAGCTCACTTCTAGTTTTGACGTTCTCTGTTTTCATCTCTATTCTCACTTCTCGTCTCTGACATTATAGGTTCTAAGAGTCTTCCTGGCTATGACTCCATAATTCTATGACATCTCATGAAGATCCAGTGCTGATCTAGTCTCCTTTCCTCCTTCACCCCAGTACACAGAGTTCCTCTACAAAACCAGATGAAGGTAATCATACTTTGTCAATTCTCTGAAAACAGATAATACTATGGGCTGCTCTCATGCCAGAGCCTCTCCTAGAACTGGGGACCAGACTGGAACCCTCTATTTCAGAGGAAAAATATGGAGGCACCCAGCAGCAGGAAACTTTCAATCCTGTTCAAAGTCCCTCCCAGACCTAAAGGTCTACAACTTTAGGATTTACCTTTGGGGAGACCAAGCCTGGGATCTCAGCCTTTACCATCAGGGAAACCCTTAGAATGGGGACCTCCTGTCTGGAGCTCTTCAGGTCTTTTGCCAGGAGGCCAGGTCCTGGGCCAGAGTGTCCTCAGGCCATTGGCGCACTGCTATTCTGACACAGCGTCCTTTAGCTGTATGTCCCTTCTGGAAAGCTCACCCTGGGAAGGGATGAAGTCAGTGGGGTGGGGAGAGGGGAGCCCAGGGATGCCCCTTCTGACCCTGGGAAAAAAAGCTAAGGGAAAAGATGCGGCAGAGGCTTATGTAACCCTCCTCACCTGGGCCTCAACCTTTCCAGTCTCTGGAAGAAGTGAGGACTCTGCTATGCTCTAAGTCAGCAGTTTGGTATGGCAGAAGTTATGGGACTTGGGTCCAAATTTCTAGCTTGGCAGCTTACTGCCTGGGAGATACTGAGCAACTCATTTCCCCCTCTCTGGGCCTTGATTTCCCCATCTGAAAAATGAGACTATTGAACTAGATGAGGCCTCTTCTGTCTCTAAGGCCCCTGACAAGTCCATGATAAATCAGCTTGAAGCATTTCCCCCCTCCCCTCCACCACACACACTCCTCCTGACCTCCCAGGTAGAAGGCCAAACAGGCTAAGCAGGCTGGTTCTGCCCCATGGAGAAGGACCTGGGATGCACCAGGAAAATCCGTGTTGTTCCCAACTGCCACCGTATCCTTCAGGTGCTCATATCACCCTGTCTTTGCTGGGAGTTCTCTGAAACATGCCAAGGGAGAAGGGGGAAGAGGAGGAAGAGAGGAGGAGGAAGAGAGGGAAAAGGGGAGGAAGGGAGAGAGGAGGAAGGAGAGAGGAGGAAGGAGAGAGGAGGAGGTGAGGGACAGGAGGGGGAGAAGAGGAGGGAGAGAAGAGGAGGGGAGGAGGGGGAGGGGGAGAAGAGATGGGGAGGAGGGGGAGGGGAGGAAAGGAGGAGGGGGAGAAGAAGAGGGGAG
>NW_020954662.1:899110-941647 GCF_900497805.2 Vombatus ursinus | reverse complement strand
AGAAACTGAGAGAGAAGAGAAGAGGAGAGGGGGAGAGAGAAAAAAGAAAGAGAGGAGAAATGGGGAGAGAAAAGAGAGAGATAGAGAGAGGAAGGGGGGAAGAGAGAGAGAAGAGAGACAGAGACAGAGAGAGAGAAGGAGGTACAGAGAAGAGAGAGACAGAGATACAGAGAGAGATCCATCCCTGAGTGATCCACATGGGATCTGGTGGGAAAGGTGCTGCCTCAGCATTGGGATCCTGGGGGTGGCAGCAGCTGGGGGCAGTTGGCAGGTGGGTGAAGTAATTTCAAGATAAGGTGAAATGATGATGGTCGCCATGGGGAGGAAGCAAACATAGCATCCTTGTCTCCTTGGAGGGTGTGAGACTACCTACCCCTGGCATGTCACCACCCTTGGGGCAAACTCCTAGTAACCCTAGATTAGTCACCATTTGATCTGCCAGGGAGAAATATTATCAGGGTCCATATGGTGTAAAGATAGCCCAAGACAACAGAAAGATGCTCAAATTAGGGAAGTAAAAGATTCAAATTCTGACTCAGTCAATTCCTGTCTGTGTGATGGGAGGGCTCCAGTGTCCTTTGCAAAATGAAGCAGAGCAACTGTGTCAAACTCAAATAGAAATGGAGACCCCTAAGCTGTACATAAGGATCCCTGCAGGTGCATAATGACGTAGAAAACCACATACTAACATTATCTGTGTCTTACTGTATTTTTATTTATTTTGTTAAGTGTTTCCCCAGTTACATTTTAATATTGTTCTGGAGCATTGTGGGTGGTGTTTGACACCTCTAAAGTAGATGAATTGGAGGATCTATAGGTCTGTCCCAGCTCTGACATCCTGTGTCCTAAGGGCCCTCCCAGCTCTGACATCCTGTGTTCTAAGGGCCCTCCCTGCTCTGACATTCCGTATTCTAAGGGCCCTCCCAACTCACCCATTCTATGTTCTAAGGGCCCTCCCAGCTCTGACATTCTCTGTTCTAAGGGCCCTCCCAGCTCGGACATTTTGTGTTCTAAGGGCCCTCTCAGCTCTGATATCCTGTGTTCTAAAGGCCCTCCCAGCTCTGACATCCTGTGTTCTAAGGACCTTCCCAGCTCTGACATCCTGTGTTCTAAGGGCCCTCCCAGCTCTGACATTCCATGTTCTAAGGGCCCTCTCAGCTCTGACATTCTCTGTTCTAAGGCCCCTCCCAGCTCTGACATTCTCTGTTCTAAGGCCCCTCCCAGCTCTGACATCCTGTGTTCTAAGGACCCTCCCAGCTCTGACATCCTGTGGGGTAAGGGCCCTCCCAGCTCTGACATTTTGTGTTCTAAGGGCCCTCTCAGCTCTGATATCCTGTGTTCTAAAGGCCCTCCGAGCTCTGACATTCCGTGTTCTAAGGGCCCTCTCAGCTCTGACATTCTCTGTTCTAAGGACCCTCCCAGCTCTGACATCCTGTGGTGTAAGGGCTCTCCCAGCTCTGACATCCTGTGTTCTAAGGGCCCTCCCTGCTCTGACATTCCGTGTTCTAAGGACCCTCCCAGCCCTGACATCCTGTGGTGTAACGGCCCTCCCAGCTCTGACATTCTGTGTTTTAAGGGCCCTCCCAGCTCTGACATCCTGTGTTCTAAGGGTCCTCCCAGCTCTGACAATCTGTTCTAGGATTCTGTGTTCTAAGACCCTCTCCAGGAAGTAGTGTAGCTGCTTTTAGAGCTTGAGCTGCATGAGTTCCCTCTTCTCTAACATTCTCTGATTTCTAAGGCTGCTTCTAGCTCTAATCCTATGATGTTATGCATCTGGAAAGGGAGGCAATGCCATCTGTTAATCTGTTGGTCAGTTAATATGGAACGTCCATTGTGTGAATATCACTTAGCTGTCTAGTAAGTCCTGGGGCAGTGGGAGGTTCCCATGGGGCCACGAGGGGCAGACTGGCCAGAGAAAGAGTCTGAAGCATTTGGGTGGGAGGGAGCAGTAGTGGCCTGGGCCCCTGGCCATCCTGTCCCATGGCCTGGGAACGTGCCCAGCCTGCCATGTGGAGCTGGGAAAGGGCATCAGGAAATTTCCTCTGAGATAGAGAAAAGAGGACCCAGGGCAGACACTCAGGCAGGAGCACCCTGGGCCCAAGGAGGAAGAGCTGGAAATGATCCTGGAGATAGGCTCGTCTGGCCTGCCCATATTGCAGAGCAGAGGACTGAGATCTAGACACGGGAAATACCTTGTCCACGGCCACACGGCGAATAAGTGACAGAAACAGGAGTGTAACCTGGGGTTTTTGAATGGAGAGCCAGTTTAGTATTCTCTTTAAAAACCAAAGATGATAGGGGCAGTAGGTGGCACAGTGGTTAGAGCAGTGGCCCTGGAGTCGGGAGGTCCTGAGTTCAAATACAGCCTCAGACACTTGACACTTAACTAGCTACGTGACCCTGGGCAAGTCACTTTACCACATTGCCTAGCCAAAAAAAAAAAAAAAAACAACCAACAAAAACCAAAGATGATACTGGCACTAAGGAAGGGCCATTCCATGCCCCCGTCTCTGAAAACCCCAAGGGCCCTGACTGGGATTAAAGACTCCTGGGTTCCCAGTTTGCCCCTCGCCAGTTGCAACCTTTTGCAAACCTACTCCATTCCAGAAAACTCTCCCTGCAGGTGCTCAAGACTGGACCTAGCGTCCTTCTGAGGAGCTGTGGACGGGTGCCCTCTCACTCACAAAGAGTTCACAGATGGGCAAGGAAAGATCTTGCACGCTTTTCATAGTGTCGAAGAACTTGACGTAAAACAGATGACCACGATAAGGGAATGGCTAACCAAGTTTGAGGGTATTATAAATGAATGGAATAGCATTGCAACATAAGAAACAATGGACACGAAGAAGTCAGAGGAGCCTGGGGCATACACAGGCCTAGAGGATGAGCCATCGAGGTCAACGCCTACATTTTTACAGATGAGGAAACTGAGGCACAGAGCAGTACAGTGACTTGCCACACAGCTGAGGAGCGCCTGAGGTGGGATTTAAATGCAGGTTTTCCTAGCTCCAGGTCTAGTCCTGCTCTACTATCCTGTCTCTCATGGGAAGACAGAGGAATTGATGCCAGATAAACAGAACTAGGAAAACAATCTATACCCAATGACTACCGGGATATAAATAGAAAGAGTAACAAGAACAAATCAATCAAAATGGAAACTTACATAATTAGAATGACCAAGCCTGGCCCCAAAGAAGAAAGAAGAGAAAACATTCCCTCCACCCTTGGTTCTTGGAAGAGGTGGGGGACTATGGGTGTGGAACAGGGCATGTTATAACTGGCGTTCTCACATATTCGGTTAGTTTTGCTGAAGAGCAAAACTCTCTTTTGTGCTTTGTTATAGGGGATGGCTGTCTAGGATGGGACTGGGAAATAAATGGGCTGTTGTTGTTCAGTCATTTTTCAGTTGTATCTGATTCTTGGTGACCCCATGTGGGGTTTTCTTGGCAGAGATACTGGAGCGGTTTGCCATTTCTTCTCCAGCTCATTTTACAGATGAGGAAACTGAGGCAAACAGGGTTAAGTGACTTGCCCAGGGTCACACAGCTATTAAGTATATGAGGCTACATTTGATCAAGGTCTTCCTGCTCTCCTGCGCCACCTAGCAGTTCCCGTAGAAGTGAATCCTGTTCATCCTTTCCCGGTGTCTCTGCCACCCCGCCATCTTAGAAGTTACCTTAGATCTCTAAGAAGCCTATTGACTACCTGGCATAGTGCCCTATACCTTCACATACTTGTTTATTGATCTAAGGCATGCCTGACAAAGAGAACTTGCTTTTTGTGTAATAACCTAGTGGAGACCCATCTCCGGTCGTCCTGATCTGTAACTTGCCACTGGACCCAGATGGCTCAGGAGGAGAAAGTGAGGCTGGTGACCTTGCACAGCCCTGCCTCACTGTAATCCAATTCATGAGCAAGTCATGGCATCACCCGCCTGATGTCATGGTCCTCTTCAACAACAACTTAGCTGTAGGTGATGTCAAAACAAAACGCATCAGTTACATCAATCAAATGAAAATAATATTTGTAAAGCACTTAGCACAGTGCCTGCCCACCACATAGGGAGAGCTACAGAAATATTAGCTATTACAATGTTAGCTATTAACTACGTTTTTTTTGTTTTTTTTTTTTAAGAAAGGTCCTACCTGAGCCACCAGGACAATCAGTAGCAGCAGCCCACGTAAGGCATTGTAACATTAGTCAAAATGTTAGAACAAGCGAAGGGCTCCAGGGAAAATAACCGTGATGGAATCTGAGCAGAAGGACTGCCAGGCCGCGGGCCGTGGGCCAGGGAGGGGACACGCCCGCCTTCTTGGGCTTTCTGCCTTTCTCCTTCCACCTTCTCCTCCTCCATCACTGCAGGGTGACCAGGTAAAGGGGCTTAGTCAGTCAGGGAGAGTCATTCTTGGAGAGGCTCATTACTGCGGGTGACATGCAGAGCAAAGAGGAATGGAGCCCAGGGAGGAGCTTAAAGTCTAGTAAGCTATTTTGAGGGCAGGGGAAGTGTGTTATCTAAACTTGGTGGTCTATGCCCAGGAGGTGCCTAATTAATCTCTGTTGTACCATCTAATCACAAGAACTCCTGCTTATATCAGTAAAACTAGATTTTCACCTAAAGTAAGTTGTATGAGCAAAATTACGCCCATTTCACAGATGAGGAAGCTGAGTCTCAGAGAAGGACTCATCTTACACAGTCAGTGAGTGCCTTGGCTCTCCAGATCAGGAGTCCAGCGCTCTTTCCACTTTTGACTCCTTCCCCCTTCTTGTGTGAGGCTGTAAGTGACACTAGAGACTGCTGTTGAGTCCAATAAGGCTCTGCAGCTCAGAGGGGTGAAGGGATTTGTTCAAAGTCACACAGGTAGTAGGTGATAGTGGTGGAATTTGAACCCAGGTCCTCTGATTTGAAATCCAGTGTTCTTTCCACTGCATCAGGAAACTGAGGCAAAAAGACAAGAAGTGTTTTTCCCATGGTCACACAGATAATGTTAGGGATGGGACTTTTTCTGACTCGGAAGCCAGTGCTCTCTCATTATAGGAGGCTGACTGTTAGGAGATAGCATTCCTATCAGACTGAGAAAAGTCTGGAGTGGTCCAGACAGCCCTGTGCTGGAAGTCAGGTGACCTAGCTTTAAGCCATCGGCAAGGCACTTTTTAAAGGACAAGGGGATGGGGGCAGCTAGATGGTGAAGTGGATAGAGCTCCAGCCTTGGAGGCAGGAGGACCTGAGTTCAGTCTGGCCTCAGACACTTGACACTTACTAGCTATGTGACCTTGGGCAAGTCACTTAACCCCGATTGCCTCACCAAAAGGAAAAATAAACAATAAATAAAAGGAAGATGGGGTCAGAGGAAATGAGGGCTTAAGTGGGGAGGAAGGGGGAAATGTAGCAAATCACATGACCAAGAGAGTAAGATTCCTTAGATGGTGCCAAGAGAGACAGTAACAAGAATGAATGAATGAATGACAAAGCATTTATTTAGTGCTTGCTATGTGCCACACCAGTGCTGGGAGTATAAAAACAAAGATGGTCCCTGATCTCAAGGAGCTTACATTCTAATGGGAAGACAACACATAAAGGGGAATGTTGGCCTGCGAAGGGCATTTCTAGGAACGGTGAAGGGAACCATCCAACAGTGCCCATGACAATATTATTGGGATTCTAGTTCCCAAGCTGGAAGGGCTGGTGCAGGAGGGGAGGAGCAGCTGATGAGGTGTCCTGAGGAGCCCGCCAGGAGCCAGCAGTACTGATATAATGGGCCACTCACCAGTGGGCACTTCAGGACCTTGGAGTGACATCGAGTCACTTTAGAACCATTGAGGAAGCAGGTGACCTGCCCAAGGAGCAATTTTTCCACCCCTACGCTCCTCTTTTTGATTGTGTGAATGGGAAGCAGCATCTCTGAGCCTTGACTTACCCAGAAATAATATCAGGAGAGGTGGCAGAGGATAGTGGAAAGAGCATTTAACTTGGAAGCCCGAGGACTTGGGTTCAAATTTCAGCACCACAACTTATGGTATGACCATGGGCAAGTCATTTCCCCTCTCTAGGTCTCAGTTTTCCCCATCTGTAAAATGAGAGGGTTGGATTCCATGGTTTAGCTGTAGATCCTCTGACATTTCCAACTGAACTATTTGGGGAGGCCTCTGATGTTAGTTAAGGGACAAAAGGATGAAGAGAGATGCATCTCACAGGGACCGTGTATTCACCTGCAATCTTGGCCCAGGGACTAAGCTAAGAATGAGGCTCCCACCGAAGCCACCTCCTGCGCCACCCTCCTAGACACAGCCGTCCGCCCCGCCTCTACTGGTTCTCGCCATCCCGCCCTCCTGGCCGAGCTCACAGCCCTCTGTCTCTCTTGGGCCGCTCCAGGAATTTATTACCTTCTTTGTTGTGGCTTGAGGAAATCTCTTCCTTCGCACCTTCCAGGGCTGGTGATGCTAATCCAGCAGCCCTCCTGGTGGATCTGCCTCTCCTGTGTTTATTCCAAAATGCTTGTATCATCCACTGTGCCAAGGCCGTTTTATTGTGCTTCTTAGTCTGTTCTGTTTCATCTTCCTCATAGCACTTCTCACAAATCTGCTTTGGGGGTGGGGAGAGTGGCATCTCTAAGTGCTGGGAAACAAAAGAGCAGTGTGAAAAAAGTGGTGGATTTAGAGTCAGAGGAGAGGAATTGAATCCCAATGCTGTGTGGCCTTGGGTAGATCCCTTTCCATCTCTGGAACTCAGTTTCTTCACTTGTAAAATACTTGCCTTGAAAGTCCCTCCCAGCTCTGACGTTCTGTGTTCTAAGGCACCTTCCAGTGTGGACATTCCATGTTTATGGTTCCTTCTAACTACGACATTCTGTGATTCTATGATCCTAGGTAGTATCCTTTGTGAACTCCCACTCTGACTTCTTTCCCAAAGTCCCTTGAGTACGTCTTACTCATCTTATTATTTATAAGCATATCTTGTCTCCCCCTTAGACGACGTGCTCCCAAATAGCAGGTACCATATTGTAGTCGTCTTATCTTCTCCATAGTAGAGAGAGACAGAGACAGAGGGAAGAAGGTGGGGAGAAAAACAGAGACATAGAGAGAGGAGGGGGAAAGAGAGTGAGAGAGGAAGGGAGGAGAGAGAGAGAAAGAGAGAGAGAAGGAGGAGGAGGAGGAGGAGGAGGAGGGGGAGAGAGAGAGAGCACAAAAAGGAAGACACGTCTGTCCTCAAGGAGCTCACTTTCTAGTCGGAGGAGACAACACACAAAAGGAAGTAGGTAGGGGGAGCAGGCAGGGAACCTGATAAGGCACCTGCTTGGGACAAGTGGCGAAGGTGGCTTGGGGAGTCACGGCTGCTTTGGATTTGCAGAGAGCATGATGGCTGTCATAGGTGCTTCCTCTAATGGACTAACTACCAGTCTGCCCTGAGGGTGGATGGAGACACAGCTGGCCTCAGACCTTCGCCTTCTTGCCCCAGTTCTCAGGTTCCCTGTGGCTCCTGTCTGAAACACTTTCTGCCCCAGACTGATTTCTCACGATTTCACTCTCCAGCGGCCGACGGCTTACAAAAGACCATTGGCTCAGCATTTATTTGGAAATGCCAAAGTGGCCCCTGGCCTTTGGCCAAGACCATAGCTTGGGGTCACTTTCCTAGAGGGTGGAGTCCCAGCCTCTGTCAGGGCTCCAGGGTTCTGTTCTCAGCTCCAGAGTCAACAATTTCAGGTTAAGCAACTTTAATTAATCTCTTCTCTGTCAGAAAAATTAGGAGACTGCTCTTCTGGGTCAGATAACCGAGGGGTTTTGTGTTAATCATGTCTGTCGGTCCCAGCTGGACTAGGAACCTGGTCACTAGGGTCCCATTCTTTGCCTCGTCCCAGGGTTCCGTCTCTGCCCAGCCTTCCTCATTTCCCTAGACTCCCACTCCTGGCTCCTCCACCCTTCCGAAGCTGCCTTTCTCTCACAGGTTCCTACGGCCTCCACCTGTCTCGGAGTCTTCTCCCACACCGCACCCTGCAGTTTCATTGTCAGATCCTCCCGGCCTTCACCCACCAACTCTGTCCAGGCCCTTCCACAGGAACTGAAAGCCAGGTGGTAGGAAGTTTCCTCCTGGCTACTCCAACCCGCACCCCATGCTCTGGTTTCTCACCCAGGCAATTCGCCTTCATTCTCCATCCTTCCTTCTCCATTTCCAAGAAATATCTACATCTAGAGTTTGCCTTTCCTTTGCAGGTTGTGGAGGGTTGGGGTGGTAGGACTCTCTTCTGGGAGGGTAGGAAGCAAGAGGGACCTAAACCTCTGGAGCTATACAGACTTAGCTGGTGGGAAAAACTTGCTAGTCTTTATTTTGTGTCATGAAATTTTGGCCACTCATGGAGTCATAGGAATATATATCATCAGAGCTGGAAGGAACCTTAGAACAGAGAAAGTCAGAGCTAGAAAAGATCTTAGCACAGAGAGTGTCAGAGCTGGGAAGAACTTAGAACAGAGAATGTCAGATCTGGAGATCTTAGTACAGAGAATGTCAGAGCCGGAAAAGACCTTAGAACAGAGAATGTCAGAGCTGGAAGGGACCAGAACATAGAATGGCTAGATCTAGAAAGTAACCTAGAACACGAAACATCAGAGGCAAAGGGGACCTTAGAACAAATGTAAGAGCTTGATTGATCAATAGAAAGAATGCTGGATTTTGAGGCGGAAGATCCAGGCTCCCTAACTCTGTCATTTACTGTGTGTGTGGCTCAGGGCAGATTCCTTCACCTCTCTGAGCCTCGACTGTGAAATCCAGGAGTTGGACCTGATGACCCCTGACCTCCTCTTGCTTGAACCTTTGATCCAACGATGATTTTGTAGTCCCAACTCTTCATTTTACAGGTGAAGGACGTGGAGCCCAGAGAGAGGCAATGACCCGCCCAGAGTCACTAATTAATATTGGAAATGGGCTTCTAATACTAGAACCACTCCTTGGCCCCACCTGCCTCTTCTTGTCCATTGAAACCCCTCAGTGTTTCCTGTGTTATCCTGGAGGCTTCCAGAGGTCAGGGCTCAGGCCTGTGTAGCCTGTGTGCCCAGAGCAGCACAGCCCGGGGAGGGGACGTACCCGAACGTCTAGCTACGCGCCCACCCGCTTACCTTGCCTTCCCCATCAGAGAGGCGAGGGGTGGTGGCTCTGACCTCAGGCAGCGGATATTCTGTGCAGCCCGGGGTCTCTGGTTCCACAAATACAATCCACCTATCCTTTCTTGTTGGCCATTCTTGTACCACAGCCTCTCAGGTCAAGAGAAGGCCTATGACCAGCAGGGGAGATGAGGGCCACTGTCCCCAGATTTCCTGCCTGCTGGAGAGAAAGAACAGAGCCTGTGTTGTGTCCGAGGGGAATCTGACCTGGTGAGACTCATCTAACCCGTTTACAAAAACCGCTCTAACTGGGTAGAGGGGCAGCAGGACTTGGAGCTAGGCTGCCCTGGATACCATCTGAAGTACCAGGGAGAATCCATCCACCGAGCCCTGCTTTGGACCCTGCCTACGGCCACCTGTCACTGCCACTTGTATCCTCTTCCTGGTGCCCTACTCCTAAGAGGCATTCCACAAGCATTTATTAGCTTTGTAACACTTTAGAACTTCGATCAATGTAATGACCAGCTCGAGCTCCAGAGGACCTATAATGAAGCGTGTTCCCCACCTCCTAACAGAGACGATGGACCCAACGTGCAAACTAAAACATACATTTTTGGACATGGCCAACCCAGGAATTTGTCCGGATTGATTGTGCATATTTGTTACAAGGGTTTTCGGTGTTCTTTTTTCTTTTTTTAATGGGGTGGGGAGAGTTGGGAGGAAGAGAAAACAGATTTTTGTTATTTGAAGAAAATTACGTTAAAAAAAAGCCAACCAGTATGAATTAGGTTTATGAATTACTATGTGCCAGGCACTAGGGAATCCAAAGAAAGGCATAGCACATGTCAAAGAAGGCTTGTTCTAATGGGAGAGACAAACGTGAAAATAACTAGGTTAGGAAAAGATATATACAGCGTAGAGGGAGGGGGAAGGGATTGACAGTTGGGATGAGAGGGCGATGGAAAAGGCCTCCTGCAGAAAGTGGGATTTGAGTTCAGTCTTGAAGGAAGCTGTGAAATTAAGAGGCAGAGATGAGAGAAAGCTTCCTGGGCTGGGAGACAGATGCCGAAAAAGCAGAGAGATAGGAGGCAGAGTATCGTGTGTAAGGAACTGCAAGTGGGCCAGTGGGACTGGTTCAAAGATTGTGTGAGCAGGACAGTGGGGCAGGAAGAAGTCAGGTTGCAAAGTCAAGGACTTTATATTTGATCTAGAGGTGAGAAGCGCCCATTGGAGCTTATGGAATGGGAGGCAGAGAGGAGAGGGTGCAGTCAGACTTTAGGGAAAACACTTTGGCAGCTTCATGGAGAATGGATTTGAGTGGGAAGAGATGGGAGGTAGGGAGGCCAGCCAGAAGGCTATTGCAATAACCCAGGTAAGGGATGATAAGAGCCAGGATTAGGGTGGTAGCTGTGCGTGTGACTGGAGAGAATCGGGTGCAGACACGGAAATGTTAAGTAGATACAAATGATTTGGCCACAAATAAGACATGTGGGATAAGTGAAGATAAGGAACCAAGGATGACGTCAAGATGGTGAGCCCGGGTAATTGGGACAATGGCAGTGCCCTCAGTAGCGATGGGGGAGTTTAGAGGAAAAGGGTATTTAGGGAGAAGGGAATGAGTTCTGATTTGGACATGACGAGTTTGAAATGTCTACAGAACGTCTGGTTGGAGGTAGTGATGCGGGACTGTAGGAGAGAGATTAGGGCTAGTCATTTAGATCTGAGGGGCATCTGTCTGGAGATGAGAGGTGAACGCAGGGGAGCTGAGGTGATGACCATGCAGGAGAGTGTAGAGGGAAAAGAGAAGAGGGCCGGAACATAGTCTTGGCAGTGGGCATGACATGAATGAAAGGATTCTAACAAGGAGTAGGTCCAAGAAACAGCAGAGCCATGAAAACCCAGAGAAGAGGCTACAAGACAAGACGATGCTCAGGAAAGTCAAGGATGGCAGAGAGGTCGAGAAGGGTGAGGACTGAGAACAGGCCATTCCATTTGGCAAATAAGAAATCTTTGGTGGCCCTGGGGAGAGTGGTTTCCATTGAAGGATGAGTTCACTAGCCAGGTTGTGGTTGGGGTTAGAAGTGAGTGGGAGGAGAGGAGGGGGAGGCATCTAGTGTAGACAGCTTCCTCAAGAAGAGGAGGAGAATGATCAGACAATAGCTAGTAGGGTAGGTAAAAATCAAGCCAGGATTTTTTTTGTTCTGTTTTGTTTTAAGGATGGAGGAGACATGGGCTTGTTTGCAGGCAGTATGGAAAAAGCCGATAGATGGAAAGATGAAAGATTAGAAAAAGAGTGGGAATGATAATGGGAGCAATCTGCTGGCGAAATCAGGAGGTGAGTGTACCAAGGGTGTGTATAGATTCTGCTGCTGATTCCTTCAGTGTGCCAGGACCATCATAACCAATCAATGAGGGAGACAGTATGAGCGAATGCTAAGGCATTGTGGGGCAGGAAGAGAAGCACCGGACTTGGAGTCAGAAGAACAGAGTTCAAATCTTGGCTCAAATACTTGGCTAGTTGTGACAATTGACTTCTGCTTGGTGATCCTTAGCAGGATTGGAACCCAGGTCCTTTGACTCCAGGTCCCAGTTTTCTTTCCACTACCCCAAGATACCTCACAGGGTTATTAGGAGAGATGCACTTCAAAAAACCTTAGGGGGCCATCAACATGGGAACTATTCTGTAAGAGCCACACAACTCCCAACTGAGTAGGGTTAACTTCAGACAGGCTGAACGCCTTCACCATTGGGCCCGGCACAGATGGAAGGCAGGAGCCCCAGGCCACTGGCAGCTTCCTGGGCAGGGGGCCCTCAACATAGAGTGCCATTGTCTCGCTACAGACCGTTTCTCCCGGCTGATGATGTGACCCTCTCCTCGTGAATGAGCACAGATTCCTGCCAGAGCGGTGGGGCCCCAGTCCTTGGGCCTCAGCACCGGGAGAGGCCCCTTGAGACTGGCCCATGGCCCTTCCCCAGCCCATGGCCCGGGGCCTGGGCCCCAGCACGTGTTCCCCAAGAACAAAAGCCAGCTCCTAATTGTGCTGTTTGTGTTGGCACTTGCCCTGTGGTTTTTGTAATTTTTCATTAGTGTCTGGAGCTTTTTCCCAGGTCCTTTCATCTCATCAGGTTTTATTTTGGGCTGTAACTGCTTGCAAAGAACCCTAAGCAGGGTGTCCTTTGGGATGGCACACCCAGGGGTGACGCTAGGCTGGGGCTGGCACGCCTTGGTGGGGTCTGGCCAGACCTCAGCCAGGGAAGAGAGGTTCCTGTAGCTGAGAGTCAAGGGCACAGACCAACAGAGCTAGAGCTGAGAGTGGGCAAGGGGAGAGATCTAGGAACAGAAAGTGTTAGAGCTGGGAGGCCCTTAGAACACAGAATGTCAGAGCTGGGAGGGCCCTTAGAATACAGGATGACAGAGTTAGGAGGGACCTTAGAATAGAGAAGGTCAGAACTAAAGGGAACCATCTAGTCTGATATCCCCTTTCATAGAGAAGGAAACTGAGGTTCAGAAAAGTTAAATTATTTCCTCAGGATCTTAAAGAGAAAAAAATAGCTAGACTTGAGGTCTAGCACTCTATCCATTATGAGATGTTTCTTCCTACCCCAGGGCATAGGTCTTAGATTGGATAGGACTTAGAAAACCAGAAAGACTGTTAAAGAGAGGAAGGAAGGGAATAAGCATTTATGTAGCACCTACTGTATGCCGGGCACTGTGCTAATCGTTTTACAAACATCACATCGTTTGATAAAGAGCATTAGACTTAAAATTCTAGAAGTCTCAGGCACTCATGCAGTAGTAGAATATTGGGAGGAGCTCAGGTTCTCTCCCAAATCCCATCATCTGCAATACCCCAGAAGGCTGCAGCAAATAGGCTGTTTTACCTGTTTACTTCCTCAGAACAGAGGAGAAAATCTTCATCTGACAACCCAGAACTTCACAGCAGATGGGAGTCAAAGAGTGTCACTGACAAAGAAGAATATGGGGAGAAGCAGTTTGTTTTCTGTGACTTTCTCCATTCTAAGACTCCTCCCAGATCTGACTTTCTGTGTTCTAAGGCCCCTCCCAGTTCTAACATCCTGTGTTCTAAGAGCCCTCCCAGCCCTGACATTCTGGGTTCTAAGGCTCCTCCCAGCTCTGACATTCTGTGTTCTAAGGGTCCTCCCAGCTCTGACATTCTGTGTTCTAAGGGCCCTCCCAGCTCTGACATTCTGGGTTCTAAAGGCCCTCCCAGCTCTGACATCCTGTGTTCCGAGGGCCCTCCAAGATCTGACATTCTGTGTTCTAAAGGCCCTCCCAGCTCTGACATTCTTTGTTCTAAGGTCCTTTCTTGATTTATTATTCTGGGTTCTAAGTGAGGAAAAAGTTAGTGTCACTGAACTGAATTGACTTCTTTGAGATGCTAGATTTGCAACTCAGCTAGGCCAGTGACAGCAATTTGGGGACAATCTGAATGGTTTCAGGTGGGATGGGGGTAATCACAATAGCAACAATACTTCCAAAGGCCTGGGAATTCAACAGTATGTCTGATTTCTGTCTACCCACATATGTATTGCAAACCATCCATGCTTTTAGTAGACCATTTCACAAGTGGCTTTGATGATAAATCTTTTAGCTAGACTGGCACATAGTAGGCACTTAACAAATGCTTATTGGGTGAAGGGAATAAACATTTATGTGGCACCTACTATGTATCAGGCATTATGCTAAGAGGTTTACAAATATTATCTCATTTAATCCTCACAACAACCCTTCAAAATAGGTGTTATTACCATCTTCATTTTACAGGTGAGTAAAATAAAGCAAACAGAGGTAAAGCGGTTTGCCCAGAGTTTTAGGGCTGGATTTTAACTCAGATCTTCTTGTCTCCAGGGCTAATGATCTATCCACTGTGCCACTGGCTGCCTCAACCTATTGATTAATTGTGGAGTGATTTGATTGAGAGCAAAGACTAAGTGACTGCTTGCCAGGTTTCTTTCAGAGGGAATTTCTGTTCAGGTAGAGGGTTGTACTAAATGGCTCCTCAAATCCGTTCTAACTCTGCAATTCCAGGTTCCATAACATCTTATGTTTCTCATCTCTTAAAGGTTTATAAGGCACTTTCCTCCCCAAAGCCCCATGAGATCAGTCCTGCAAGTACCATGTCATTATCTCCGTCTAAGAGCTGACATTGAGAGATGGGAGGGGATTCTCAAAGTGGGTGTTGGTTTAGGAATTCAAAGCTGGGTGGGGGCTTGAACACACGTTCTCTAGCCATGTAGTTGGGGGCTCGCATGAAGATCAACAATCCCCACCTTGAGGGTTGCTTCTAAGAGGGTGCAGGCGCGTCTTCCACTGCTAAGTTTGTTCTAAGCTCTCCAAGAGGCAGGCACCCAAACAAGATCAAGCCAAAAGACGTGTTGGTGCGTTGGCCTCCATTTCTAGACCATCTGCTCCCGTGAGCTCATCTCCACCCTGGGCAGTCGCATGGACTACAATGAGATCTGGCAGAGTGGATGCTGGCAGTCTGAGGATCCTCTGGGACAAGCACAAGGCAAGCCCAGAAGCCTAAGGGATGGACCAGAGGGGTCCAAAAGCACAGCATTCTCCCAGGAGAGATCAAACCAGGGAAAAAGGAGGGGACCTAGATTGGAAACTGAGGGGGGTAGAGATTTTAAGGTTAACCATCTAGGCAGAGGGTCTTCCACTGGTCTCTAAGCTATAACAAGCATGAGTCCCCAGCCTGGAGGAAGAAGGGGCAAGAGGAAAGCTAGTCTATGGAGAGGGTACCTTAATTAGAACTGGAAAGAGAAAAGACCCCTAATCCTCAAATACGAAGAATTTCAGTTACATTAGCTCATTTCACATATGGAACATAGAATGTCACAACTGGGAAGGCCCTTAAAACACAGAATGTCAGAGCTTGGAGGGCCCTTAGAACACAGAATGTCAGAGCTGGGAGGGCCCTTAGAACACAGGATGTCAGAGCTGGGAGGACCCTTAGAACCCAGAAGGTCAGAGCTGGAAAGGATTTTAGAACCCAGAAGGTCAGAGCAGGAACAACTTTAGAACCCAGAATGTCAGAGCTGGGTGGGGGGAGACGTCATAACACAAAATGGCAGAGCTGCAGAGTGGAGGGACTTTACATATCCTGTGGCCCAACCCTTCCACAAACAGTGGATATGCAATGATAGCATACCTTTTGTCCCTTACGTTTCTCCATCAGGAACCAGGTCTCTGGAAGAAAAGTTCCTTTCATGATTTTTCTCCTTACTCCTCTAGACCTTTGGTTAGATGATCTGACTGTCCTTTATTTCCTCTCCCAGGTGGCTTCCAGCACCCCTTTTCCCAGCCTTATCACTTGTTCCATCTCCCTTTGCACAGCCAAGCCTGGATCTGCCAGCCGCCTCTCTCAATATCTTGCCTGGCTTCCTTCCTCCCCTCAGGGCTCTTGGGTGCAAGAGTAGGCCAGGGCTCTCGCAATCCACTTTTCCACCTGTCTCAGCCCTGAGTAGCTGTCAGGCACTCCCAGCCTTCCCTCTTCCGCTTCACTGCCTGGTGCTGTCACCTCTGTCCCGGTCCTGCCAAGCATTTCTGTTCCCATCTACAGTGGAAATGTGTTATACTCTGCCAGTTAAGCAACACTCTGGGCTCTAGGAGATGAAGAGAAGCTACCATGTTCAGCAGTAGTAGGTTACATGAAGCCCTTGCACGGTAGGAAGAGCCTGGCCTGGGGATCAGCAGACTTCAGTTTTCAGTCTCGATTATGTCACTAACTCATTCTGAGAGCCTGGGAAAGTCATTTCATCTTCTTAGGCCCCAAGCCCTGATTCTTTCCTTTGTGAACTATGGCGGGCTGGACTCAATGATTCCTATGGCCCCTTTGAGCTCTCAAATTTCATTTTCAAAGGTCCCTCTCAGCTGTGACATCCTATGTTCTAAAGGCCCTCCCAGCTCTGACATTCTGGGTTCTAAGGGCCCTCCCAGCTCTGACAATCTGAGTTCTAAGGGCCCTCCCAGCTCTGACATTCTGGGTTCTAAGGGCCTTCCCAGCTCTGACATTCTATGTTCTAAGGGTCCTCCCAGCTCTGACACTCTGTGTTCTAAGGTCCCCCCCAACTTGACATTCTGGGTTCTAAGGGCCCTCCCAGCTCTGATTCTATATGTTCTAAGATCCTTCCAGTCCTGACATTCCATGTTCAAGGCTTTTTACAGCTCTGATCTTCCAGCTGTGACACTTTGTGCTAAGAGTACTTCCAGTTTTAAAATTATGTGACAATTTCTTATATTTCCTCCAGCTTTGTAACACTTAAAGCCCTATATATTAGACTTGATATTACTTTACTGCTCATCACGGCTTTTCTGGAGTATTTTGTCCTCATCGCCACCTGATCCCCCATTTTATGGGGATCTAGGCACTGGGAGACAAGCCAGGATATGGAATCTAAATCCCATTCTTGGTCTCTTCCCCTGATTCCACCATGATAACTCATTTAACCTGGCCTGGCCCAAGTGGCACTGCCTGTCCCCCCTCACGGCCAGCCCTGTCACTCTCAGACCTAAGCTGCTGAATAGACCCAGCACACTGGGGCTGCTGAACAGCTAGGCGGCATTCCTGGACGCAACCAGACACGAAGATAAAGCCCAACAGCTTACAATGGGCCTGAGTGAGCCCGAGGAACCACCCAGGCTGACCAACACCCTCCACATCTCACTTCCAAAGCATAATGGGCTGTCCTACCTTCCTAAGCAACTAGGAAACAGTAGTGACCCAAGGAGGCTTGGTCCCCTCGCAGAGGAGGGAAAGACCTCTGCTAGAGGGAGGGTGAAAATCATCTCCTCCTCCTGGAAGGAGCGCGTTAGCTCCTACTCTCTTGGTTTTACTGCTGAGCCCAGACCTTAGGGGCCTAAAAACTGCTACAGAGCTCCGGAGTGTTGCAATCGCCACCAAATCTGGAACTAGAGCTAATTCTCTTTCACTGGGGGTGTCTGTTGGGGAAGAAGGGACCCAAGCTGGTATGGGACAGCACATGCCACCCTTGGGCTTGGAGTCACAAGAGATGGCTTAGAGCAAATCTCGGTTCTGACAGTGACCTTAGATTAGCATCTGAAAGTCAATCCCTGTTCTAACATTCTATGGTCTCCGAAGTCCAACATTAGCTGTGGGACCAAGGTCAACTCACACAGCCCTGTCTGAGCCTCAGTTTCCCCACCTGTGCAAAGAAGACAATCCTCACCCTCCTCAGAGGGTTGTTATGAGAGAGTGGTCTGGTAAATTTTGGTAAGTGGAATTGCAGCTGCTACAATATTTAAGTAGGCAGCCTAGGGCAATGGAAAGAACCCCAGGGCTAGGCTCTTCTCCAGCTGTTTTTGGATTCCCTACCCCACCTCCCATCCTTCTAGACAACACCATTTTAATAACAACTCTGAGAATCTGGGCTTTATCACTTCCCACCTGTGTGACCTTAAACAAGTTGTCTCACCTTTTCAAGCCTCAGTTTCCCCATCTGCAAAGTGGAAATAAAAAGGCCTACTTCTTAGGTTTGTTGTGAGGAAAATGTTTTGTAAAGTAGAAGGTATAATAAAAATTTAAAAAAAAATTAAAGTTCCTAGGACAGATCCAGGAGCGACCTCAGAGGCCCTTGATTCCAACCCTTCTCATTTAAAAAAAAAATCTTTTCCTTTTTTTCCTACAACATATCATTTAAAAAAATAAATTTGCATTGCTATCTTTCATTTTTACATCTCAATTATTTCCTCTCCCTGCCCCCTCCAGGGAGCTAACTCTTTATAACAAAACAAAAAGAGGAAAAACACAGCTCAGTAAAACTAACCAACACACAGGAAAAAAAACAAAACTAATAGTAACAATAGCTAAGATTTATATATAGCACTTACTGTGTGCCAGGCACTGTGCTAAGGGCTTTACCATTATTATTTCATTTAATCCTTCCAGCCATCCTGGGAGGTAGGTGATATTATTACCCCCATTTTACAGATGGAGAAACTGAGACTGAGGAAGGTTAAGGGCATTTGCCCAGAGTTATACAGCTAGGAAGTGTTTGGGGAAGGACTTGAATTCAGGCCTCCCCAACTCCAAGTCCAACACTTTATTCACCAGGCCAGTTTTCCACACCCACAGTCCCTCACCTGTGCAAAGAAGGCTAGAAATTGCCTTCTCAAATCTCCTCTTTGGGGTCAAATGTGGTCATCATAATTTCACAAGACTCAGTCTCAACTATTTTCCAATGCTACCCTAACCCCTTCATTTTCCAGATGAGGAAACTGAGGCATAAAGAGGTTAGGGGACATGCCCAAAGACATACAGGTAGTAAAGAGCAGAAATAGAATTTGAACCCAGGTCCTTTGATTCTGCCCCCCACCTCTGTCAGCATTAGAAAAAGTGCTGCTCGCACCAGTCCCTCCTGCTCCAGCCTGTGGGGAAGGCCCATAACACCCATCTCGCTCACAACCTGTCTCAAACCTGCTGGGCCACCATGTCAGCAGTTTGGCTGGAGTCCTGGGAAGCGCCCCTGCTCATCAGCCATGAGCAGGACCTGACAGTGAGAACATCGGGCTCTGCGGGCTTGGGTTTGGGCCAGAATGTCTCTGAGCCCTGTCTTGGTCCCCACCTTGAGCACATGACAAGCTTCAGGGCCTCCAGGTCTGCTGGCCAGAAGAGCTTCTCTTAAACCACAGAAGGCGCCTGCATTGGAGGAGGGCCGAGGAGCAAGCCTGAGACAGGGCTACTGTGGGGTGTTGACCCTGGCAGATCTATCCAGTTTCATGGAACCCAACCACATGAAACACTTCTAGAGCATGACTTAGTCTTCCAAGACTTTGTGTAACAGCAGTAACCACTACTGAACCAAGACAGCTCTGGATCTGGCATCTAAAGACCCGGGCTGGAATCCTAGGCCCTACTGCTAACAAACGAGCTCCGTGATTTCTGGTAAATCAGTTAATCTAGCTGTCTGCACGTTGTCTCCCTCACTAGACTGTGAGCTCCCTGAGTGCAGGGCTCTTCTGGTCAGCCAGTCAACTAGCATTTATTAAGCACCTACTACACACATGCCAGGCACTGGGCTAAGCTCTGGAGAAACAAAAAAAAAAAGGCAAAACCAGTCCGTGACTTCAGCTAGATATAGACAGGATTAACTGGGAATCAGGAACACAAGGAAGGGACTCGCATGAAGAGGAATAAAGAAGTCACATGGAGAAAGTGGGATTTTAGCTGGGACGGCAAGGTCGAAATTCAATGATGGTATGACCTTGGAACAGATACTGGTGTCAGAACCCAAAAGACAAGGGATAAGAGTGGTTGTCCACAGAGGGGATCACCAAGGGCCCCTGCCAAGTGCCCCTTCACTACCTGAAGTGTAGTGAAAAGCCAGGGTATCTGGGTTCCAATCCTGCCTCTCCTGTTGATGACCTGTTTGACCTTGAGTTTACTTCTCCTTTCTGGCCCTCAGTTAAAATGAGGGGATTGGACTAGAATTACTCCATACTTGGAATTCATCGGAGTGGGAGGGCCCTCCTTCCATACGGTTGTGGCACTTAGAGCATCTCAGGATTTAGAGCTGGAAGGGACCTTAAAAACCAGATGGTTTTCTAAATCTGACCCCTGACTTTTCTAGAGAAAAGTCCAAAAGGAGGAAGGCTGAAAAGGACAGACCCTAGGTAGAATGGTAATGAGAGAAAGAAATCCAGTCAATCTTGAGAAATGCTTGGACCAGGATTTCAGTGGGCATGCTCCTCTCTCCATCCCCACCCTACCCAAACCACACACACACCTACCATGTGGTCATGCCTACACCTGGGATCTCCAAACAAGCTACCTTTGTTTTCTTCTCCTCTGTTCTCATGAGAACTGCATGCACCCATGTGGGTCGGTGGCTGCTCCCTCAGGGCGGCAATGTTTTCTCCCATGAAGTAACATGAAGAGCTGGCTGAAGGCCCCTAGAGGTACCCAGAGGTTTTGGGGAGACAGGTCTAAAACACTTGTCCCTGCCTGGGGACAATTCCTTCAACTGTAAAATGGGGATAATAATAGCACCTACCTCTCTCAGGATTGTTGGGAGAATCAAATGAAAGAATATTTGTAAAGCATTTAGCATATTGCCTAACACATAGAAGGTGCTTAATAAATGCTTCTTTCTGAGTGCTTTGGGCGAAAGGATTGGACTAGACAATAAGTCCTTTCTACTTCTGACATTCTATACTCTATAGTTCTTTGTAGTTTTAACCTTTATTCTAAGGCTCCCCCTAGCTATAACATACTTCCCCCTTGACCCCCAAGTCCCATCTGGTTCTGACATCCTGTGTTCTACGGGCCCTCCCAGCTCTGACATTACGGGTTCTAAGGGCCCTCCCAGCTCTGACATTCCGGGTTCTAAAGGCTCTTCATCTCTGACATTCTAAATTCAAGAGCCTTTGAAGACCTAACATTCTATGACCAGTCAGTCAGTTAATAAGCATTTATTTATTAAGAGACTATGTGCCAGGCGCTGTACTAAGTTCTGATGATACAAAGAAAAACAAAAAACAAGGCTCCTGTCCACAAGCAGTTCACATTGTAATGAGGGGAGGAAACAGGGAAAAAACAACGTACATACAAGACATTCAGTGTAAAGGGAGGTGATCTCAGAAGGCACAGGCATGGACTCCGAGGAAGCCAGAGGGGAGAGGTGGAGAGAGGAGAGGAGGGTGCGCATTCCAAGCTCGGGGATGGCTGGGGAAAATGCCCAGTCTGGACATGCATCGTGACGCGTGAGGAACATCACACAAGGCAGTGAGCTAGATCAGAGATTGTGTGGAGGCCAACTTGCGAAGGGCTTTAAATGCCAAGTGGAGGAGTTTATATTTGACCTTGGGACACCAACCAACATACCCGTCAGCTTAGATTTGTCCAGAGAAAATAACCCAGGCTGCCAGCGAAGGAATGAGGAGGGCGAGGCTGTCAGCCTTCTGCTTTTATGAGCCTACTTTGGGGTTCCACCTGTTTCTGAGTTCACGGGGAATTTTGACATGGCAAGGGGTCGTTCTCTGGGCAAGAAGAGTAGGAGTGAGGAAGGCAGGATTTTATCAGCTCTTGGGTCTACATTAAGCCTTCTTAGGCAGGGGAGCCCTGAAGATGGGGCCTCAATGGGTGAACAGGGAGGCATGTTTGAAAAATCTTCAGTGTCTTCTCCCCATCTTTGCTGAGCCTTTCTTTAGAATATCTGCCAAAATCATGACTTGAGCCCCCGAGCAGCAGCTCTCATATCTGAATCTGCCTTTTATTCCTCTGCAACCCTTTTTTTTTTTGAGAGGCAATGGGGGTTAAGTGACTTGCCCAAGGTCACACAGCTAGTGAGTGTTATGTGTCTGAGGCCGGATTTGAACTCAGGTCCTCCTGACTCCAAGGCCAGTGCTCCATCCACTGCGCCACCTAGCTGCACCTCCTCCCCCTTTTTTTTGCTTTTTCTTTTTTTTTGGTGAGGCAATCAGGGTTAAGTGACTTACCCAGTGTCACACAGCTAGTAAGTGTCTTACTTTAGGCTCGCTGCTGCCAACCTGGACTACTGCAATAGCTTGGGGAGGAGTGTTCTTTGCCTCTGTCCTTTGTAAAGCTGTTCCCTTATTATGCGATTTTGGTCTTGTCTGCCAATTACGATCTGTGCAACCTTGGGCAGGTTAAGTGAGCCTCCCCCCACCTCAGGCCTCGGTTTCCTTTTCTGTAAAAGGCTGGCTCCTTCCAGCTCTGGAGCTAGGATACTATGTCATACCAAAAACCTCCAGTGGCACTTTTCTCTACTCAGTCCATCTCAAAAATCTTTTCCTGACATTTAAGGTTTTGAGGTCCTGTACTATCCCTTTTTTTTTTTTTAACTTTCATCGACGCTTTTTCGTTTCCCTTGAAAACCGCTGTCAATTGCCATCAACTCCCTCATCTAACAAATAAACAGTCCAGCAAAATAAACCAACGAGGATCCACTGACCAGCTCTGAGGAGTGCTTCCTTCCGTGGCCCCGTTCACCACCTCCCCTTTGAGGCAAGCTTCACTAGACTGTGCCTGGTCACTGCACTGACCAAAGTTCTGGTCTTTCAACGCTGCTTTTCTTTGCGTCGCTGCAGCAGTCACACAAATAGTTCTCCTGGTTCCACACACCTCATTCGGTGCATCGCTTCATACATGTCTACGCTTCTCTGAATTTTTCCTATCCATTCATGGTATCATAAATATGCCATTATATTCATGTGCCACAGTGCAGAGCTATTCCTCAACAGAGGCACCTGCTTCTGTCTTGAGTTCTTAGCTACTATGAAAAGTGTTGTTCTAAAATATTTTTGTAGCTCTCAACACAACGTGCAGTATTTATTATATAGGCTTTCTTGAAATGGAAATTTATCATATATTGTGAATCCTCTCTCACTTTCTGCTGAGCACATGGCAATGCTTTTTTCTTTTCTCATTTTGTATTATTTTAGTTTTAGTATTTAAGCTTTTTTTCCTATTTTGTATTGAAGTTTAAAATAAAAAAATTAACAAAATAAAATATTTTTTGCATTCGTGAGACAGTTTTCCACCTTCAACCTCCTTGTGGTACCTGACTCGTAGTGGAATTGCTAGTTAAAAGAGTTTACTACTTTAGGACAAAGGTACAGTGACTTTTGAGATATAATTCCAAATTGTTTTCCAGAACTGTTGGACCAACTCAGTTCTACCAAGTACATGTGAGCATGCCTATCTTTTCAAAGCCTCTCCAACATTTGCTACTTTCATCTTTTGCTTATCCCTGCCAGTCTTATGCATGTGAGGGGAAACCAGTTAATTTCATTTGCATTTCTCTTATTGGTGATGTAGAAAATTGCTGATAAGATTGACTATTCATTTCCTCTGACCACTTACCTGTCAGCGAACGGCTCTTGGTTTTACACAGTTGTACTGACTGCCTATATATCTTGGATGTCAGACCCTTAAAAGAACTTGTTGCAACACTTTCTCCAAATACCATCTTCTCTTCTAACACCAGCTGCCCTCATTTTGTGCATGCAAAATTGTCCATTTCCTCTTCTATGATCACTTCTGTCCCTGAAAGAATTCTCTGCTTCACCAGAGTAAGGTACTTGCCTCCCTTTCTAACTTTCTCTTTTATTACTCCCCTCTTTTAACCTGATTTTCTATCCAAATTAACTTAGTTTCCAACATGAGTGACCCTCTCTGACCTCTGCCTTCTTTTACTGCTCCCTATGGCTAGGAGATCATTCCTCCCTCTGTTCGTCCATAGATCTATCCCCCAATGCCCAACTGAATTGCCACCTCCTCTGAGAAGTCTTCCTTATGGTCTTTCCGCTTTGGTATCAGATCTGTACCACTCTAATGTACTTATTACATAATACCATGTACTATCATGCTCTTCTGAAGATATTTTAAGATAAGAGATTTAGAAGTTAAGACCTGAGAGCTCAGTCATCTGAGGTTTCCTATTTCCTCATTAGACTGTAAGCTCTATGGGGGGGGGATAGGGAACACATCACATAAACACTGCATCTCCTCCCAAAGCAGGCACTGTGACTCCCAGCTCCTAGGTCCTCTGCCCCTCCATGTCTCCCCTACATTTAACAGTTTAGGAGAAGGGAAAAGGAGGGTATGGATGCTGCTATCAGCATTCTAAGCACCACCCTCCTGGACTTTGGACCTTCCCATGATGTCACTATTATGGGAAGGAACAGAAGGGCCTTGGGTACGTGGTTATAGATTTCCAAAAGTTGAGGAAATATGGGAAGGAGAGCTTAATGATTTCCCCAAAAGAATGTGTCAGAGAAAACACGAGTATTTACTGTTTTTCCTGTGGGGCTTCTCTCCCCTCAGGACAGGAGTAACTTTGCACTCAATAATGTAAGATTCTTTCCCTCAAAAATCAGTAGTGTTGTTTCCCTCTTTCCTCAACCTACCTTATATCCCTCCACAGGATGAAAGCTCCCTGAGGCAAGGACTAGTTCTGTCTTTATGTCTTCAGTGTGTAGCACAAAATTCTCGCACATAATGTGTGCTTAATAAATGTGTGCTGTTTGCAGAACCAAACTGAAAAAGGTGAAATTAGTCACATGTAGTCCTTCTGTTCAGCCGCTAAGTGAGAAATACTCAATGATTCCATGGTAGAAGGAGGGTCAAAGACAAACTCCCTATGAACACTCCTGCCCCTAGTTTGGGACTACAAGAAATGCTGAACTAGTCACCCTATCCAAGGAGGTATCCAGGTGAACTCACATAACTGGGCTTTTGGAAATTCAAGTTAAGAATTTTCCATGACTACTTGCAAAGGCCATCTTTTTTCCCCAGATAGATTGCCTTGGTAAAGGAAAAATCAACTATGGTAGACAAAAACAGGAGATAAATCAATAAAAGAAATTACACTGGGGGAAGAGGGAGGGAGGGAAGAAATATTAATTCAGAGAACCAAGAAGATCACTGGGCCTAGGGAGATGCCAGGGTGAGAAGGGGAGCAACACCCTGATCTCTATTCCCTCAGTGGATGCCCACGGAGGTTCTAGTTAAGTCCAGGCAGCTCGGAATGAACCACTGGCCCTCTCATTCGCAGTGACCTCTCTCTCTTTCGCAGAGCCTTGCTCCTCTAAGGGAGGGGGGATGAGGTAGCTGTACCTTGTCCCCCTCCCTTAGAGGAGCAAGGCTCTTGTTCATATTCCCAGTACCGAGCATATAGCCTCCCTTAATAAACGCTAATGAGCTGAACATCTACCATCTGAGAACGGCTACAGAAAAAATCCAGGATGCCAGTAAACCTGCGTGGTTCAGCAAACAGCAAACTGGCTAAGCAGCATTGAGGCTGTGGCCAGAGGGTTCAGATGCATGTGGTTCACTGAGTTCAGCCCAAATCGTTGGACTGTGGGATCAAACTAAAGTCCCAGACACTTCCAAATGACTGTCAGTGGCTTCTCAGCCACCACTGAGCATAGTTGTCTTCCAGATAAGAACTCAGAAGCCAGACATTCTATTTTTATAGCCCCCTTTTTTCCCCTATCAGAGAGCATTAAGCATCATGTGTTCTCGTGATCCAGACTGTAAAAGGTGAGTTACTAAGAGAAAAGGTATGGGCTTTGGCTTCAGGAGGATAGGAATGCTGCTCCAGCCAAGACACATTGACATCCTCCCATCCTGTTCCACCAAGGGGCTCCAAGACAAGAGATCCTGATTCCTCCATTGGTCTCTGCTGAACTTCTGAAACTGCTGGGTTTGCTCAAGGAAAAGAAGTTCGTCACCAGCAAAACTGAAAGGTGTAAGCACCAACCAAAATGTCCTTTTCAATGGGTATTTATTCATTCACTTATTTCTCAAGATGTGCACACTCAAGTATTGTTTGGCCAGGACAACTCATGGCCCCTTGGTATGTACAGGGTCCTCCAATTGCTTGGGGTATGTACGTATAACTTCATAGCTAATGCACCACACACAAGATAAAACAGGAAAGTCTAAACCCCCCAAGCTGCTCCCACACAAACTGAGGGGGAGGGGGGACGCTAACAGCAGCGCCCCTCGGAAAGAAACCAAAGCACGAGGAAAGAAGAAACACAGGGGAGGAAGGCAGGCTGGGGTCCATCATGGCCGGTCACTCTCTTGGGCTGGGTGGTCAGGGGATTGAGTTCAAAAGGTCCTTCAGGAAGTTGTCAGCGAAGTTGATTTCTGAGAGGAGTCCTGGAAAATAGCACAGGAGAGTTTGTCAGGATCAGAGGAGCCTGGGAGGTCCTGCTGAGTCACAATCCGGAGCAGGTGGGGGGCTGCCCCCCACCCCCACCCCAGGGCCCTGTCTGCAAGGGAAGCCCTGAGGCTTAGAGCCGAAAGCCACCTGGAAACAGGGCTCAGATGAGAGGGGGCGGAGGCAGCATCAGCCCATGCTGTGTTTGTGTTTTTGTTTTTGCTTTTTAAATGACTTGCAGGGTCACACAGCTAGTAAGTGTCATGTGTCTGAGGCCAGATTTGAACTCAGGTCCTCCTGACTCAAAGGCCAAGTGCTAACTACTACGCCAACTAGCTGCCCCCCACACTGCTTTTAAGCTCAGAGAGAGGAAGTGACTTGCCCACAGTCACACAGCTAAGAAGTCGCCAAGCCAGGATTCAAACCAAAGCTGCCTAACGCCAGCACTTTGTGACGATGCTGACAACAGAGCTGATGGTCAGCTACAACTCCCTCTCAAAGCATTTCTGTGAGGACGATCCTAAGCCTGTAGGACGCCACCCTCATCGTCTGGCTCTGGCTCTCTTGGGTTAGGGAGCCAGAGGCAAGAGGCCATGACTAACCAAACAGAGATGCTCATTCCGAGGCCTCCCCATTGCCGACCAAAGCCCTCGTGCTCTTGCCCCTTAACCTCTCCAGCTTTCTTTCACAACCTCCTCCCCTACTCTGAACAAAGGGGCCTGTTCCCCATTCCTGGAATAAGCGTGTGGGCTGCCCCCTCCTTCCCAGCTCCAATATTTGACAAAATCCTATGCATGCTTCAAAGCCCAGCTAAAGAAGCCTTCCCTAATGTCCCCTGGGAGAGGTGACGTCGCCCCTCCTTTGAGGTCCCAAAGTCATTTGAATTGTACCTCTTTTGTGACAGTGACACTTATCTGTCTTGTTTTGTAATTATCTGCCTTGCTATCATCCCAGCCTCTAGGCTGTGCCAGGCTCCGTAAGGGCAGTGCCCATGCTGTCATCATCTTTGCACACCGTCTATGTTAAGCACAGGACCCTTGCACACAGTAGATGTTCAATAAATATTTATTAGAGGACAGGTCAACATGGTCTCATTTATGCATAAGGATATCAGGGAGAAGTGGTAGAAATCATTTCTGTTTGAATTTGAAAAAAAAATTTTAAACTTACATTTGAAAATAGGTGTGTCTGTGTGTTCTGGGAGTTCATAACAGCTCAGGAAAAATAATGAAGTTATAGCATAAAGTTCTGGCTTAGGAGGAGCCTGAAAGTCAATCAGCCGCCCCAACTTGCCTGTGGATTCATTCAGCTCCTTTCTCCTCCCTGTACCATGCTGAGATAAACAACACTGCCTCTCAAACTGAGGCCAAGTGCCAGCCTGAACGGAGTCCTCTTAGCCTTTCCCCCCGTAAGCCCTAACTTGAAGCGAACTCTGCCACAGTTTCACTTTCTGTGAAGGGCAGGAAAGGAGGTTAAGGGTCTAAAAATGTAAAGGCCCTCCCTCCTCTGCTAGGAGCTCGTGCTGGCTTGCAAACTTCCTTGCCACAGACTGTGAGATGGTGACATTGTTAAGAGAAGAGAGATCATGTCCCTAGGAAGGGATGAAGAAATAAGAAGTCCAAATAGCAATGACTAGATGTCCCATGTAGATGGAGGCGGGATGACTGAGCTCAAGCAGAAACAAAAGGTGTAAAATGATACAAAGCTTCCCATCAGATCAAACCCAAAGAACAGTCAAATAGAAAGCTAAAGGATATCTTCTACAGTCCCTTTGGTGAAAGAAAGCGGGCCCATAATTAATGATGATGATAATAAAAACTTATTTTTTCAGTGACCAAGTGATCTAAGTTGTCCTACATCTATATCCTCCAGAACCAGAGGGCAAGTTTCTGGACTAAATAATTTTTAAAATTACTATTATTTCTACAGTATAAGCTTTACAATGTGTTCCTCACACTAACCCTCCCTGCACTTTGACAGTACAAGTACTGTCAAACCACCATTGTTTTTCATTTAGGTTAGGAGACTTATAGGGTAGGTCACCTTGTGCTCTATTGCTCTATGCAACACATTATTCCATTCTTGCTTGCATTTTCTGGTGGGTTAGAATAGTAATGTGTCATTAGAATTTACTTTCCCTTACATCTGAAGGTCTTTTCTCCTGGTCATTTGCAGAATTTGCTGTTTTTCAATGGAATTATTAAATTTAAGGACTATGTATCTGGGAGCTTGCAGCCTTGGGTTTTTTTTTCTTCTGGAGGTAATCTACGGATTCTTTCAATTGGTACTTCAATTTCTGTGTTCAGAAGTTCCAGGAAGTTTTCTTGTACTATTTCTCTTGTAATGGAGTGTTCAGGTTTTTTGATTTGTTGTACTCTGCTGGGAGACCTATAATCCTTAAAGCTGTCTCTATGCATCCTGTCTTACATGTAAAGCACACTTCCTTTAATGTCACTGCTTTATGCTTCTCTTCTTCCAGATTGTCCTTTACTTCCACTCCTCTGGAGAACAGAGTAAGGCTGATGACGTTGCACAGCTCTGCCTCACTTAAATCCAATTCACCTGCAAGCCAAGACATCACCCTCCTGATGTCACAGAACAAAGGACGAATAACAACAACACTTACATGTATTTGCATTCCCAATCAGTTATCTTCTCTTCTGTTTCTTTGGGGAGACTTGCCACTGAAGGATTCAAGTTTTTTAATTTTGCCAATTATTCCCGCTGTGCAGGCCCAATTCTTATTCTCTTTTAAACCATTTGCTGTGGTACCATTTCTCCTCAAAATCCACAGGGCCCTCTGCCTCATCACGTATTGAATCATTTTCCTCTGTTTTGCAGTATTCATCCACAGGTGCCTGAACTCCTGTGCTAAATATGGAGACCATTATTTCCTTGGGCTGTTAATGTCTTCCCTGTTGGTTTATCTACTTAAGCTCAAGGTCCTTGAATTTTCTTCCTCCGATATTTCCATCTTTTCTTATTTCCCCCCATTGCTCACTTTCTGACTTGGTCCTCTCTGATGACAGTTTCCCCGGGAGCTGGACCTCAAAGCTCTCAGCCTCCTCCCATGCTGGACAACTCACAGTTCACCAGCCCAGTTTCTATCCCAAGTAACTTCTGGGGGGAGGGGCAGAACTGATCCTATCTGGATACCGGACTCTATCCTTCAGGGTTAGTGGAGTGCTGCAGTTTCTCCTTCCCCCTGTTCCTCAGTTCTCTGGCCCAGCGGTCTCCATGTGCTGCCCGGCTTCTATCACATATCAGCAGATTTCTGCAGTATGGAGTCCGGATCTCTGAGCTGAGCTCTATTATCAGCCTGTGGAGTGGCTTAGGCAGTTTTGGTGCTGGAGTATGGCGAACGGTGGGAGAGCAGGTAAGGGGTGAGTACTTGTTAGGGGTTAGTTAGTTCATGGAGTTTTAACCTCGTTTGGAATCCTGGTTTCCTATACTAGAGAGACAGCTGAAACTACTTTATCTCTGGCACATAATTTCTGTTTTGAAGAGGTGTGAGAGACTGTGAAGACCAGAGAATATGTCTAGACCACCATCCTGTCAGGTGGCCTGCAAGTCTGTATGAGTATTGTCATCCATATCTTATTTTTAAGGCAACTGAGGTTCAGCAAAGTGATGGACTGGCTCTGAAGTGCTGCAGTGGGGACCTAGGACAGGCTTCTACACTCTGAGGCCAGAGTTTTTTTGGCTGCCTAGAAAACAACAGGAAGGATGTTCATGAGGCTCACCTAGCTCGAGGAAGAAATCCTGGATGGATCACTGCAGACGCTTAGTCCCAGGCTGGTCTCTAAGAAGTTGCTTTTTCCTGGTCACGTGGTATATTCCAGTGTGCTCATAATTAGGACAGCAAGTTTGCTGTGAACAATATCTGTACAGTGGGCAAAGGCAGCCAGGAGCCAGGAGGCCTGTGTTCTAGTCCAGGCTCACAGTGACGGCCTCCTGTGAAATCAACCACCCAATATTATCTTCTCTCCTCTGAAGAAATGTGCTCTGCTTTTCTTGTGCTTTGATCTTTAGAGTGTGTCTTAAAGAGCAACATCTTGCCAACAGCACTGGGGTGGGAGTCATAAGATTTGGGCTGAAGTCTTGGTTCTGTGCTAACTGGGGAAGTCCCTTAATCTCTGTGGTTCTCTTATGCTTCCTCATCTATAAAATGGGAATAATACTTAGAACACTTGACTTGCAAGACTGTAAGAATCAAATGAACTGATCTATGTGAATTGACTTTGTAAACCACAAAGTACCATAAAAACCTCCATTACAAACATGTATAACTTGTGTGATTACAACCTCTCAGGGCCTCGGTTTCCTCAACTGCACAAGGGAGTCAGACAAGGTGATCTCTATAGTTCTTTCCAGCTCCAACTTAATGGGTCATGCTGCACCGTAGCAAAACCACTGAATTTCAAGCTAGAGGCCTTGTGTTCAAATCCTGGTTCTGCTAAATACTGCCTGGGTGATTTCTGGCAAGCTGCTGAAGGTTTCGGGACCTCTGGCTCAGACTAGAAGACCTCGTTCCATTTCTTTCTGGCTCTAACTCTGTGATCCCAATTACAAGAGCAACTCACATTTCTAGAGTGCTTTAAAACTGAAAAAGTGTCTTGTTTTGTTTTTTAAATTCCATAAGGAAACCCAAGAATTATTATTCCCATTTTGTAGAGAAAGACAACGAAACCCACAGAGGGGAAATGACCTGCCCAGGGCCACACAGGCCCATGTCTTTGGACTGCAGGCCCCGGCTCTGTGCACTAGGCAACACTACTCACTTCCTTAGCATCACTTTCTCTGTGCTCTATAAATCTTACAAAAGCCATTGCACAAAAACAATGACATTTTGACCTGAATTAATAGAGTGACTTCAGGCAAGTGTCCTCTCTGGGCCTCAATTTCCCCATCCATAAAAAATGAAAGAGATTGAACCCGATGATGCCCAGGGTCTCTTTTGGCTTTACCATTCTTTCTATTTGGAATCCATCACAGACCCACGAGCCCAGACTCGGGTGATGCATTTATCAGCCACACATCACAGAGAACAGAAGCAGCAGCACCACAACTCTGACGTATGGTAACGTTCACTCTCCACTCTGCGTTCTCTTGCCGAGCAGAACGTGAAAAGCTTTCTGCCTCAGTAGCTCCTGCCCTGCCAAGTGAGAAGCCTCTGGGGCATGCGGCAGCATCTGGTTTCAGGAATGAGTCTTACCACTTGACTCTGGACAAGTTCTACATCTTTCTAAGCCCCAGTTTCCTCAGCTGTATAATGGGAATAATCCTGCTCTTTCTCTACTTGCACCAGAAGGGAGTTGTCGAGATGGAAGATCATCTGTAGGAGAGTACTTTGTGGGGCAGCTAGGTGGCACAGTGGATAGAGTACCAGACCTGAAGTCAGGAGGACCTGAGTTCAAATTTGACCTCAGACCAAACACTTGACACCTACTAGCTATGTGACCATGGACAAGTCACTTAACCCCAACTGCCTTTAAAAAAAAAGAAAGAAAGAAAAAAAAGAGAGAGTGCTTTGTAACCTTGAAAGGATTCCACAAAGAGGAGTTCTCCTAGGGCTCAGATGTTCAGCAAAGAGATCGAGTTCATCACCTGTACCTTTCCCACCAAGTGGAGCTCCTGCCACAAGACAGCAGAGACACAGGGGCTCCGAGCTCCAGGGAGAGTAAATGAAGCAGGAGAAGGGGACTGCTTAGCCCCAGAGAGCAGCTTCCATTCATATGCTAATTTTTCAAGCCCTCACAAAAGCAGGATTGGGCCCAGAAGTGGGATGGCATCTCCACAAATCTTCCAGAGTCTGCCAGGGAGAGCTGGTGACAGCAGGAACCCAGAGACTCCTTCCTATGCCTCCTTAAACAAGTGTCTTTGAATGTCTGACTCCCAGTTCTGGCCTGGTGATTTGAAGGCTTAGGTGATGACCTTTAAAGCAGAGTTTGCATTAAGCATTCTAAAACAGAGATTATAATTGTTCCCCCTGAACCTGATCTTCCTTCTAATCTCACTATTTCTGCCTGTGACACCCTGCATCTTTGACTCTTCCCTTTTCCTCACCTTTCATTCACCTGTAACGAACACACACACACACACACACACACACACACACACACACACACACACACACACACACACACAGCCCCAGTAATTCCACTGTGATAACATCACTGATGTCCATTCTATTCCCATGGTCACCACTCCAGTACAGGGTCTCATTACTACCCACCTGAATTCATGTAGTAGCTTCCTAACAGAGCTTCCCACCTCCTCCAATTCTATTCTCCACTGCCTGTCAGATTCATATTATGTAGGAAGACCGGGGTTCAAATCCCACCTCTAAAAATGACTTCCTATGTGACCCTGGGCAGGTCAATTAAGCTGTGTCCCAGGCAACTTCCGATGATACCTCTACTATGTGACTGAACAAATCATAGAGTCAAAGTATTTATAGACTCCTCAACATAGAACTGATCAGGTTACTCCTTTCTCTGCTCCAAAATATTTAATGGTCCCTTGATACCTTCTGAGTACATTTCAAACCTCTTGGCCTAACACTCAAGGACCTCTACACTCTGGGGTCCCTTTACTTCTCTAGCCTCAACACATATTAATCTTCTGCTGGAGCCTAAAAGGATTATGCTTCATCCCTTTAACATGCCTGTGCTCCTGCCCCTTTGCTCTCCACCTGGAGTACCCTCCCTTTCCCTCTCTATCTACTGAATTTCTACCCATCCTTTAAGGCCTCATGTGTATGCCACCTCCTCCAAGAAGCTTCCCCAATCTCCTGTAGGTAAGACCTTTCCCCCTGGATCTCATAAGCACTTTGTTCTAGACTTCTTGAATGTCCTTACAATATAATGCTGTGTACTCAAGTTTGTATCTTATCCAAGTTCCATGCAGGCATCCTTAACTTACCTCAACTTTACACCTGCACTGATCCTAAGTGTACAGGAGAGGCCAAAAGGAACAGCAGCACAACTAGTAGCAATACCTTAGTTTGCTATGTGATTTATAAATGAATGAATAAAAGGGAAAAGAGTGACACTGACCAGCCACATCCACAAACTCTGAAAATGTTTCCACAGGCATGAACTCTTCCTGGAACGTTTTCAGGGCCTTGTCTGCAGCTTCATAGATGGGCATGTCATTGTGGCGGATAAACTCAGCTAGAGAGCAGGACCAGCCTCCCTCTGTGTTACTGGTAGGCACCTTCTGCAAGAACCAACAAGAGACAGGGTCAGGACAAATATTACTCAAGGTCAATTTGGTTTTTCCTTAAGACAATCCAGTTATTTCAGTCTCTTGGAAAAATATACCACTTGCTATAAACATCAAAGTTATAGCTGGAGGACCTTTTATGGCTTCCAAGAACAACAAAACCCCAATTCATTCTGCTCCTAATAACCCATTATTAGACACTGCCTCACCTTAATCAGTATTCCTCAACTAGCTGAGGTGAGGGGGAGAGAAGGGAGGTGGGACCAGTAGGCAAGCCATTACAAGTGACTGAACCTCTCTGCCCTAGCATATTTCATTCCTGCACTTCCAAAAGAAGGCCCCAAATGAACTGCTTCGTTCAGCCTGGGAAAACAAAGTGCTTGAAAATTTGGCAGAGAGGTGGGCCACGGTCTTAACTGACCTGATCTTACAGATTTCACAGGTGGAAGGGCAGTAGGAGTCAAAAGATCTGGGTCCCAGTTTTACCTCTCTCTAGCTGTGTGATGTAGAAAAATCACTCAGACTCTCTGGGCCACTGTAAAGTTATGACAGCCCTGCCTACACTGACCATCTACCTCCCTGGGCTATTTATTGTGAGGAAGCACTAAGTGTGAATTATTACTCACCATATAATTTTAACACTAAAAGAGACTTCAGAAGTCATTTTGCAGATAGTAAACAGAGGAAATCAGTTGCCTAAAGTTACATAGCTATGACATGCTGTCTTCGTCCTACGTGCTTTGAGGGAGCTTATGCTCTGACTAGAAATACAAAACTTCCAAGTGTAAAAATGGC
This sequence comes from Vombatus ursinus, assembly GCF_900497805.2. Taxonomy (NCBI): domain Eukaryota; kingdom Metazoa; phylum Chordata; class Mammalia; order Diprotodontia; family Vombatidae; genus Vombatus; species Vombatus ursinus. Next base: position 907,861 of record NW_020954662.1, on the reverse strand, counting down.
TTAAGAATCCTCATCAGCATCACAAAGTGCCAGGCTGTATCAAAACATATCATGAAAGCATGAGCAATGTTAAAGGAGTGAAGGCTTCCTCAAGAAGCTGAGTTGGGAGCAAGGAGAGGGGATATTCTTCAAAAAGAAATGAAGAGGGGGGATTCTTCCCCTGCTTAAGTCACCTTGGGTTCTTGGAAATAGCAGGTGAGGAGGAGGAAGAGGGAGGGAAGCCAGCAACGCTCAGGGAAGTCGCCTGGCTCACCAAAGGTTGCCACGTGCTTGCACCTGAGGAGAGCCGCAGGCAGCTTTCTTACCTTAAACATGTTGTAAATGAGATCGACTAGGGCCCAAAAGAGAAGTGCAGAACGATAGGCTGAGTAGTCTTTCACCGACTTATCTGTCAGTCTGGGAGGAGACAGGAAAGTGAGTTGTCAGCAACATCAGAAATGCCTGAGAACGGACTGTCCCACATGGCTCACAGACCCGATGTGGCTAACCTCAGACTTTGAGAGGGAAAATGTTTAGCTGAATTAGCTAACATTCCCAAAGTAGGGGTGAGTGGGCTGTGTGTGACCTGAACACAAGTGGCCTGCCAAATATCACTGAAAAAAGACAGTATCAGAAAAGGAGGTGAGCCAGTCTTAGCCCAGTGTTATGCTGGGACCCACAAAATAGGACAAATCCTATAACATGGTTTTGATCACAACAGGTAGACCCTTGTGGACAATCCATGGGAGATCATGGTCAAGAATCTCCCAGGAAAGGAGGCAGGGCAAGGGTTAAGACGTGCACCAATGGAAGGAACCACTATATTGATGTCATGACTGAAGTAGAACTCCAGGGCCACTATGTCTTACTTAACAAATTGAAATTTCTGATTGTGGTCAAATGCTGGGCAATACTTTGGTTTATATGTCTCTAAGAATATGTTTTCTTACATGAAACAGCTTACAATGAAAGAGGTAAACCTGGAGTTCAGCCTGTTAAATAGTAATATTCTCAGTGACTTCATGAAAAACTAGTAATTTTTTTGTTATTGTTTTTCTTTTTTCTTTTTTTGTTTAAGCAATTGGGGTTAAGTGACTTGCCCAGAGTTACAAAGCTAGTGAGTGTTATGTGTCTGAGGCCAGATTTGAACTCAGGTCCTCCTGACTTCAGGGCCGGTGCTCCACCCACTGTGCCACCTAGCTGCCCCCAAAACTAGCACTTTTACATGAAAAGAAGCAATTAAACTGGGTTTGGAAAAAGGACTGCAACTGTATTATTATTGTTAGGGGGTGACTGGTGATTTCATTAGCATCTTTGAACTCCTTTAGTGAAAACTGCCTCCACCGATGAACATTAGCATTTGGGTTTCTGTAATTTAGAGTCTAAGAGATTTGCCTGAAGGCAATGAGATGTTAAAGAATTTGCCCAAAGTCACAAAGCTAGTATGAGTAGAAACAGAGCTTCAAGTCAGGTCTTCCTTGACTCCAAGGCCAGCCCTCTCTCCAGATTATGCCCCAATGGCTCTCCTTGTATCATAATGTTGTGCTAAAAATGCGGGGTTTTTTTTCAGCTTTAAATTTTTTCTAATATATTCTAGCACACCAGTAACTTCACAACAATTTTCCTACTTAAAAAAATACTACCTGATACAGTAAAAATCTGTATTTTTGAGTGACTATGTCACTGCTGTCATCAATTAAAAATTAATGCAACCCATACACATTTGGATTTCCAATATGCACAACAACTAAACATAATAACATAAATGGAATACCTCTTCTCTAGAAGCACATAGTGGTTTTTTTGTTTGTTTTTAATGAAGAATTGCTTGGGCTTCTGAGTCCTCTTTATTTTTTTTTAATAATGAATTAATTTATTTTTAGTTTTCAACATTCACTTCCATAAGATTTTGAGTTTTAAATTTCTCCCTCTCCTCAGAAATATGTTTTGATGAATTATCACGGGGTATAATGGAAATGGCAAGAAGTACCTGCATTGCCTGACTGTAGCAGATCTGCTTGAAGCTAAAGCTCTGCTTGGCCATCATTCTCAAACAATGGAAAGAGACCTAGTTTTAGATGCCAATCTGTCCCTCACTCACCAAGGTGACACTGGGCAAGTGTGTTCCCCTCTCTAGGCCCTGACTTCCTTGTTGGCAAGATGAAGTGGGGAGCCATGGGCACCCTAGTGCAGCCATTACATTTTATAGATGCCAAGAGGCCAAGATGATTCACGTCGCTTCATCCCTTCCCAGTTTGGGCCCATTCCCCTTCCCCTACTTTTTTGGAGGGCAAAGAGAGTGGGGATGGCAGGGTTAGGGTGAAGGGAGTTTTAACAGTGAGCCAGGAGAGCCAAACAAACAGAATTCACCAAATACATATCATGTCAAAAACAGAACGGAAAAACTGCACTGACAAATGGCAAGACAGGGCGCACTGGCACCACCCTAACACCTTTTAAATCCTAGGATAATCCCAGGGCTCTTTACCACACCCCTTGGTCTCCAAGTAGCTTCATCCTCAGCTAATCCAGTGATTCAGTTCAGTCTCCTCCTTGGGAAACAAGGAGAACCCCTGTGACCTTCTCTGAAAAAATCCTAGTTCTAGGAAAGATCATAGTGGGACAGCTATGAAGAGAAATCTCACTAGGCCAGAATCCAAAGTCCCAGCTCTACAGATGCAAAAGCATCTGTGTAGGGCTCCAGTGGAACATGTCAGACTCCTAGTTTGGAGGCAATCTTAACAGCTGAAACAATACAAAGCAGTTCTCAGGGATGGCATCAAGGGCATGCCTTCATGGTGTAGGAGGGGGGACTAAATGCCATCTAATGTTCTTCCAACCTTAAGAGGCTTCTTGGATCCTTTAGGCATCATACAATTCTGAAATTCTATGATTACTAAAGATGACATTCTAGTTCCAAAGAAATCCAAGTTCATGGTTAAAATTTTTTTAAGTTTTCCTCAATGAATTTCTAAATAAGGTAGGAATGAGTCAAGAGAAAAGCTGAAGCATATTTAGCTGCAATGGGATGGTAAACTCCGTGCTTCTTCTAATGCCACCAATTACCCACTGAGCACTTATTCCCTTTCCTTTCTCACAGTGGGAAGCCTTTCCTGCTGCTTTCTAAGGCTAAACTCATTGAGAAGCAGGTGCCTTGTATGATAATGATAATCTACTTTGGCAACTCTCTGTATGTTTCACTTGCTATGACGTATGGCTAGCCACAGACATCTGCAAAGTCTTTGAAATTTTATAGATGAGGATTTATGCATTTAGACAGTAAGGGAAAGAGAAAGGAATGATAATTTCTATAGCATCTGTTATGTGCCAGGCACTGTACTAAGCGGGGAAGGGGAGAGGCAGAAAATATAAGACTGCGCCAGGTCCCATCACTAATAAGTTTTTGGGAAGGCGTTTATTTCTGTAACCCTTGCACAAATGTTAATAGTCAATAACAGACTTCTATTTCTACTTCTATGCATCCATTGCTATCTCTCTCCATTTATTGTGGAGGAACCTAGGACAACGGCACCAACCAAAAGGATGAGTCTCCCCACCCCACCTCTAGCATGGCTCTTTCCTCCCAGGGGTCTCTGTTACCCACACAGACCCAGTCTCTGCCAGTGAGAATTCTGCCCATTTCTCCCAGACCACCTACAGCCTTGTGTTGTTCCCTTTGGCTGCCTTGCTTTAGTAAGCAGAAATCTTGGGTGGCTCTACCCGACTTAATTATTTAAAGCCAATTAGTAAAGGTGACTAAACTGCTACAGAGAGATGGCAACTCAGAGTGTGGCTAATGCAGGATTTCCTAATTGGGCTGCAACCAAATCATCTTTTCTCTAACTGGTTTGGATGGTAATGGACTCCAGCTCCTTAATTGAATTCAAACAGGCCCTTGTGGGCTAAGATCACATGCCTGCTCTCCAGAGCCATAACCAAATAAACAATCACCACATTTTCCATTAATGTAAGTGGAGTTTTATCAGTAGCCCAGTATCCTTAACTTAACCTTATTCCAGGTTTAAGGAAGCAAATTAACTACTAATAATTTGGGTCTTAGCCTCTTGGGAAACACTGGGAAAGTGGGAGAGGCCCAGTGTCCTAAGATCACAGAGTGTTTGATCTGGAAGAGAGCATAGAGCATTACGGCTTCTTTACTTGGAGTTCATTCTTCTAAAAGAGTGTTTCTGGGGGAACTTTTCATTAGGTCCAAATCATGGAAAGTTGATAGCAACTGGCCTGTTTCTGCCTGAAATATTCCTTGAGGGGACAGAATGTTTACCAGAAAGAGCCCTGGAATGGGGGCTCAGAGACCCGAGTTTGAGCCCTGGCTCTGCCACTCCCTCCCTGTGTGACCTGCGCTAAGGTGCTTCAACTCTCTGGCCTCAGTTTCTTAATCTGTAAATTGAGAAGATTGGTCCAAATGGTCTCTAAGATCAAGCTATTTTGAGGGTGAGGGTGAGGAGACAGTAGAGTACATGGAGTGAACGATGGCTTTTTGACAAGGACAGGACAGAGTCAAGAGAAAAAAAGAGGGCGACAGAATTTAGGGATCTCACTAGCTCTCACTGGTTCGATTATCACCTTCACTCAGATGATTCCCAGACCTATCAATCTAGTCCAATCTCTCTCCTGAGCTACAAATTCACGTCACCAGTTCCCTTCACGTCTGGTAAGCCCCTCAAACTTAGCTTCTCCATGACAGACCTTGCTACTGTTCTGCTAAAAGCACCATTCTTCCCAGGCACCGTGGTGTGTAGCCGTGGTGTCATCCTGGACTCCTCTCTCCCAATCACCAGACAATCACCAGACAGATTCAGTTATGTTACTAAATCTTGTTTCTACTTTCACAACTCATCTCCACTCCCACAGCTGCCAAACTAGTTCAGGCCTTCATCACCTCTCATAGCCTCCCGACTGGTCTCCCTGCCTCACGTCTCTCCTTCCTGTACTCAATGCCAAAGTGATTTTCTTTAACGGTAGGTCTGACCATATCACCTCCCCTCAGTTAACTCTGGTGGTTCCCTCATATTACCTCCAAGATCACAGATAAAGTCCTCTGTTTGGCATTTAAAGCTCTTTATGACCTGGCCCCTTCCTACCTCTTCCTACCTCGGACTCTGCTCCACATACCCTAGATGCCGCCATATTGGGCTCCATCTCTTATTCCTATCTCTGTGCCTCTGTATGAATTCCTTATGCCTGAAATGCTCTCCCTCCCAACATCTGACTCTTAGGACTCCCTGGTTTCTCCTCCAGCAGGCCTTTCTGGTTCCCTCTAGCTACTAGGGCTTTTCCATCTACTCTGTATTTATATTCTAAGTTCTAATTTACACAAGTTGCCTCCTCTCCCCCATATTAGTATATAAGATCACTGAAGAACTATTTTTGCTTTTTGTAGTTTTTTTTTTAAATCTCCAGAAATGAGCACAGTGCCTAGTATGTAATAAGCACTAAACAAATGCATGCTAATTGAATGGCCAAACAGAGCAAAGTAATTCTACCCCAGGAAGCTGAACTTACTGCTCATTTTTAAATCAGAAAAGGAAGCCCTGAGTTCCTTCCATTCTGAACTCCTCCTATTCTATACATCAAGGTGAATGGGTTCTACTAGAATCCTGATCAGGGCTTCCTGCCCTTCCCCACTTGTGTCTCTCTTGTGACACCTACCTACTCGGCTGGCTTGAGTATCAGAACCTTCACATAGCAAGTGACTTTTTAGTCACTTAAAAACAACAACATGGGAAGAAATGAACTGGGACTGTCAGGGGTAAAAGCCAACTGTCAGGCATGGACATCAGCTTCAATGTGAATGAATTTGGCTGACAGGACAAGAAAGGGTTAACATCAGTTACTGAGTCAAATAAACATTCCTTCACTTAGTACATACATGTTGCTAAGCAACTCTTAAATACAGGGAGAATACACTAGTCACGACCACAGGGCAGCCACTTCATAAAGGAACAAAGAAGACAGGCAAGGTTGGGACTACTGACCTGCTGGCTCCCCCTGGCGCCACCGCTCGGGCCTGGGAGATCACCAGCAGCCTCCGCAGGATCTCCACTCGGATGGCTCGCCATCTCTCGGGGGGCAAGATGTGAAGGGCCAGAACAGTGTAATAGTGGGGCCCGTCCACCTCGAAGGCACTCTCCACCCACTTTTCCTTGGGCTGCTCTAAAAAGCTCTGCAAGTTCTTCTCTTCTCGGGAAGTTGCCCTGGTTCTGTAATACAAAGAACACCCCCCAAAATATGTGAAACCAGGGCTCGACCAAAGCTTCCTTCTTTTCACCTCTGAGCCCCTCTTTGACGTTTTCCCAGATCAGCGGCACTACGCCCCCAACCCTGCCTGCCAGTTCTCCATGTCTTTACATGACGTACACCCAAAGCTTAGGCTATGTTTGTATCTTTACAGTGAAGTGTTTTCTTTTCTCTTTATGTCAAGACAAGGTTTTCTCTGTCCTCTGCATCCAACATTGCTCCTACCTCCCTACTCTGCCCTCCTACATCAGCATCTTGGAATCCGGGGTGCAGATGGCAGGCAGCCTTAAACTGAGCCTGACAAAGTGGTCTGGGGAGAACTGGAGGAGGGAATGCAAGAAAAACATTGTTTCCTTCCCCTAGTTTCCAGACAATAGCCAAGGATATAATTATAGAATGTGCGAGTTGGAAAGGCCCTGAAAACAGTGTGTTAGAATGTCAGAGCTGAACAAAACTCTTAACACAGATGTGTCAGTGCTGAAGGAGGACTTGGAACCAAGAATTCTAGAAGTAAAAAGGGGACTTTTGAGAGATCCTTTAGTCTACACTCCTCATTTTCCACAAGGAGAAATGCCTGTGGAGCCCCACGCTGTGCCTCTGTAGGCTGGTTTAACTGTACAACTCAGGATGGAATCAAGAGCTCTGTTTCCCTGGAATGGAGGTTGCTCCCCAGCCCTCGTGCGTGAGGACCTCGCTGTTAATCCACCATCCAGGCATGGCTTTACACTGAGTTATCCAGACCCTCAGGTGTGCCTAGCTGCCATCAAGGGCACAAGTTGAAGAAATATCTGGATGGGGCTGTGATCTAGTATAATGGAAGGGTTTTCCCTCAGTGTAAATCTAACTGGCCAAAGGTAAGAAGTGTGGCAGATGAGACAGCAGGCCTCAGAGACAGGCAGAACCTCAGCAGGTTCAAAAGGGCCCCTGCTGACACATACTGACTGATCCTGTCACCCCGGACCAGAGGTGGCAAACACAAGGGCAGCAGGAGCCAGGACCAGATTAAAATGTAATTGGGAAACACTGAACAAAATAAATAAAAATACAACAGAGCACAAACAGCTGCTAATTTGTGGTTCTCTACATCAATATGCTGCCAGCAGGATCCATCTCTACTTGACTCGACCACCTGCTCCAGGTGCTACCCTCCCCTCTAAGCCTCAGGTCACAGAAGGTGCTGCTCTGCTGTGGCAGATGGAGGGTCCTCACCGGGAGTTCAGTCACACGTCTGGTCTCCGAGGGGATCAAACCCAAAGTCACCTGGACCCTGACTGAGCCCCGGACCTTACATCCACAGTGAGTGCTAGGGCTCTACCACTGAATCCTTTCACAGTCACGTCCCTTTCTGAGCCTCCGTGCTTCTCCTTAGGTAATGAATGGGCCCTGCGTGAGTCCCCAAATATAGCACAAAGAGATGGAAGTGCACTGATGCCCGTGCTGACGCTGCTTCGTAGCAGACTAAATCTTTTAGCGAGTGACGATGCATTGAAATATGGACCTGCCTGGGTGCATTCTATTTCTAAATGAAGAATGGGTGACAAGACCAGACTTTTTTCTTACAAGGAAATGGGAGGGAGAACTACAGTGTGAGGCAGAACCGAAAAAAGCAAAGGAAGACCATCCTCACACTAACTAGCCTTGGGGGCCTGGCCAAGGCTTCAGATACACTGTCACTCCTGGCAGACATGGGGCGGGACAGGCAGGGAGGTGGTCACTGTCCCTGTGAGTTGTCTTTTCTGCCCTCCTAAGCACTTCCTAAAGCACCTGGAGATGCCAACCTATTTGCTCTATAATTCAGGTCTGGATGAACAAAGCTGTCTTCTCTCCTGGCTGCCTTCCCATTCAGATGACATTTCCAGGTGATCTCTAGCCGTGTCCCCCCCCCCCCCCCCGCCAGCATCAACAGACACACATACAGCCCAAATGCATCTAGGAGGGAGATGAAGGCAACAGACTCGGGTATTTCTCTTGAACAAATAGGCCTTCAGTCTGGCCAATGGTAGCCATTTTCTACTATGCCCTGGGCTGATGACCCAGCTCAAGAGTTGCGCCTGGCAGCCCACAGACAAAGCAAGGAAAGCATTTGGAACGCCAATCCCCTCCTTTTCCTAGTAGTGGCAGTCACATCTCAGAGATGGTTGGCCTCCCTGTAGCATCAACTCCGGAAACAACATATGGAACAAAGAAAACTGAGGGAAGAGGAGGAGAGTGGCTGGGTGGACTAGAAGGGGATACTGACGTGTTCAGGACATAAAGCACGGTGTGAATGATGTACGGGATTAGGTGTATGTTGCTCTCTCTGCCGCCACCTCCTGTGTCTACGCTGAATGACTGCTCCATGGCAAAACGGAGGAAGAGTAACTTGATGTCATGAACATTAAGTTGATACGTGGGCTCTCGCTGTCCCGTGCACTCCTGGAGGTATGTGTTATGTCTGGAGAAAGCAAAAAGAAAGATCAGGAGAAGAAATGGAAACATTAACTTCTTATTTAAAATGTTACCTTCCCCCTCTTT
>NW_020954662.1:817541-899100 GCF_900497805.2 Vombatus ursinus | reverse complement strand
TTCAAACGGATCAGCTCAGTAACAGATTTGCAGGTAAAAGAGGGGGCTAGAAAGCACACAAAGGCATATGAAATCTTCACCTTTCTGCTATGGATCTTCATGTAACAAAAATCAGTATACATACAGACAGATAGATAGATAGGTAAGATAGAAAAATATAGCTATGTCAGAGGAAATGAGCTATTTGGGGCCAATTTCTTGAAGGAATAATTTCTACAGGACACATCCGTTCTTTCATTTGGAAATAAAGCCTGGAAAATGAGGGTTTTGGATTAGACAACAACAAAGGTCCCTTCCGGCTATCATCCTATCATCCCATAAATCAATCCTATCATCACATAAAAGAAAATAGGTCACACTCCTCTTTCTGTCCTTCTACCTACGGAGTCTTCCAGAATCCTTTTCTCATCTCCCAAATTTCTACCAACATTTTTTTACTAGTGTCTTCTTAATAGGAATTCCCACTTCATCCCTTTGTCTTGTGAAATAAAGCTGGAGGTCCACTTCAGACACTCTCACCCCAAGGGGCTAAAGACTTAAAAGAGGCCAAATCATAAAAATAACAGTAATAGCCGATGCTTATATAATAATGCTCTAAGGCAGCACGACCCACAGTTTAAGAAGCGCTGAAGGGGTGAAGAAGCCCTGCCTAAGGCTTGTAAAAGTGCTTTACAAACATTATTCCACAACCCCATGTCATTCACATCATCCATCTCCACTTTACTAAACTGGGATGCTGGTGACGCTGCACAACTGAGCTCTGGTAACTCCTCTGGGAACTAGTATCTAGATGTCCCTCCAGGGCAGAGGTGGGCAAAGAGATGTTAAATACCATACAATAGAACTAAGCCTACTTCTCTAAGCCTAGTTCTCTGAGTGTATTGGGCCACATCAAACTCATCTCTGGGAGGCTGGAAGCGACCAAAATAATGACTGGATACGGCCTTCAGTGACAAGTAATGTTGAGTCATGGCATGACCAAACTATCAACTTTATAACCCAGGTTTGGACTAAAAAAAGACAATTGCTCCCGCTAGCTGATACCATCCTTGACACCAGGAATTCCATATCAGATGATAAACTCAAGACTCACCTTGCCAAGCAAGTGGCAAAAGCTGACTCTGGGACATGGGGTCCCCAGACTGGGAGGAGTCCATTGCACTTAGTGTTGGCATTCTGAAGGGCTGCACTCTCCCATTCTTCTCGCCCTCGGGCCAATCTATAAGGGAGGACAAGAGAATGCTGGGACTCACCCCACCAGATCCTTGTGAAAGACAGGGCTCCAGCTGAGGCAGGTTTCATGCCGCATCTCAAACTGGGCAGCCCCCTAGGGAGGTGGGAAATGTCCTCCCTGGTGACTATGATGGCACTCCATACAGGTCCATTTTTCAGCCATACTACTACAGTGTACAAGTATCAAAGTCTGGTTCCCCTGCAACAGCTCGTGGGTCAGTGTCAGTGGTACAGACTGACAGCAGAGGAAAGACCAATGGAGCAGAACAAACTGCCACCTTAGATCAACTGATCCTAAGTCATAGCACATGTGGGAGGGGGAGCCAGAGGCAGAAGAGCCCAGTTTTTAGAGTTCGGCTCTTCCCCTTGTTAGCAAACTTGGCTGCTGGACGAGACAGTTGACTTCTCTGAGACTTATTTTCCTCCTCTGTAAAATGAATATAGTGATGCTTGTACCATCTACTTCTTGCTGTGGTTGTGAAGAAAGTGTTTTGCAAAGCATCAAACATGATACAAACGGTCATGTAGACTTGGAAGGGACATCTTGCTCTGCATTAGGTAGCAGCCTCCCAATAAGAGGAGGGGGCACCCTGGCTCCCTCCCAGTTAGAGCTGATTCCGGAGGGCACATGGGGTAGGGTTGGAGCCAGCGGATCACCAACACCTTCTCACTTCCTCTCCTAGAACCATTGAGAACCTCCTAGAAACCCTTGGTCTCCTTCAAAGCTCAGCTCAAGAGACAGCTAGGTGGCGCAATGGATAGAGCACCGGCCCTGGATTCAGGAGGACCCGAGTTCAAATCCAGCCTCAGACACATAACATTAGCTGTGTGACCCTGGGAAAGTCACTTAACCCCCTTGCCTACCCAAAAAACAAAAACAAACAAACAAACAAACAAAAAAAAAAACCCAAAGCTCAGCTCAAGTATGACCTTTTCCAGGAAGCCTTTCCCTACTGTTCCCTACCCCCAGCTACTAGTGCTGCCCCATCCCTCCAAATTATCTTGTATTTATTTTGAATATATACATGTACATGTTATTTCCTCTAATAAAATGTGAACTCCTCGAGGTAAGGAACTAGTTAATGTTTCTATCCCACCAAGGCTGAGTACGGTGCCCAGCACAAGATCCTTTACAAATGCTTGTTAACCAACTGGTATTTCTAGGACCCTGAGCAAGTTACTTGACCACCCTTGGCTTCAGATTCCTCCATCTAAAAAAGAAGGGCCTGGACCAGAGGATGCTGGTAGGCTCTTTCAGCTCCAAGTCCTAAGATTCAGCACGTCCTAAGTGCCTGAGGTGGGCTACCTTCTCTTCATTCTCTCAGCTAGATTAAGGCACCTCCTTTTTTCAAATATCTGTGGTAATGCTCAGAGCTAATTGCCAAGAGTTGCTTCTTTGACCAGGATTATGCCATAGAGCTGAAGATAATTTGCAAATGTAGCAAAACATGAAGAGAACAGTCTTACTGGATATGCATTTACTAAGTTGGTTCCTTTGAGGAGGGAGTAGGACTTGTCTGCCTTCTCCCACCTGGAGAATGGAACACCCCTACCTTTGTGCTTGAGTTCCTGATCTTGGTGACCCTGGGTAACATGGAGAGAGGTGGTGCTTAGTGAAATGCCTTGCTCACAAATTAGGAAAAGAAAGCCTAGGGAAGTAATGCAATGGACTTAAGGAACTTGGGACTTTTTGAATCTCAAGACCAATGAGTGCCCTTTTAATGAGTGACAGACATATTCTGGTTCACTATAAGGAAAAAATTTCCTAATAACTGCAGTTCTTTAAAACTTGGCACCTTGGGAAGCAGCCGATTCCCTCCACTAAAGCTCTTTAAGCAGAGAGTGGATGGCTACTTGTTAGGAGTGTTGTGGAGGGGTTTCCTACTCGGGTATGGGTTAGATTACATGTAGATTACATGGGAAAGATTACTCAAAGTCAGCAAAGCTGGTTTCAAATCCCAGCTGTGATATTTACCAGATGTTTCTGACCCTGTTTTCTCCTGTGTAAAATTAAGACAATACTAATCATACCACCATTCTCTCAGGTTTGTTGTGAAGGAAGTGCTTTTTAGACCTTCAAAAAGCCAAAGTAACGTCAATGATGATGATGACAGGCATTACACTGTAATGCGGTACAGGAGTAGAAAGGGCACTCACTAGTCTAAGAAGTCAAAAGTCCATCACATCCAAGTTTACTTCCCTGGACTTCTTTCCCTCATCTATAAAAAGGGGATAAAAATATTCAATGCCCTTTACTTCACAGACTTAATGCGATGAAAGCCCTTGGTAAACTTTACAATGCTGCAGAAATGTAAATTGTGATTATATCTCCAGAGCCTCCCAGACCCTGCCCTGCTGCTTCTGGAGATATTCCATGGGTCCAACCTCTTACCCTGACCCACCCCAGCCTTTTCCAGAAGAGACAGGTGAGGTGGAAGGCTAAGGAAGCCTAACCCAGCCTACCTGACGGCAGCCAAGTGGCAGTCATAGTGGACGATGTTGAAGTGGGACACGGTGCTATAGCCCTGCTGCTTCCGGGGCTTATTCTCCAGCTCTTCCAGTGCCACTCGCTTAGTGAAGGTGTAAATGCCCAACACCTTTGCAGGCTGTAAAGGCAAAAGCACCTTAGCAGGGGGAGAGAAGTGTTAACATCTATCCCAAGTCAGGGTTGCAAAGGGCAGTGAGGAACAGGAGCCAGCATTTGAGGTTCCACTGTTGGGAGAAGGGGCCTTGCTTAGGCAGAAGAGAACTGGAGACTGGTCTCTCCTGAGCACAAAGCATACAATGGGGGAGGTAGCACAGAATTGAACGGACTCCTGCAGGATGTCTACACTTAGGGAGAGGCCCTTTATACAGCAAGGACAGAAATAAACCTGAGCTGTCAAGGGAAATTTTCACTCTATCTGTTTGAAAACTAATTGAAAATGCCCTCTTGGAATGATTTGCCCTCCAAAGCCATATGGACAATTCTGAAAGACTGTGATATGGAGGCGCGAAGAGGCACAACGGCTTTCATCCCAGGGTGCTTGCCCTTAAGTGGGCTATGTTCCAAGTAGAAAACCCAAGGCAGACAGGCACAGGCCACTTTTTAAGCCTCTCAGTCAGGTGAATCCCTGCTCTACCAGAGGCAAAGAAAGGTAAAGGCCAGTGTTAAGTTAATAAAAAATATGGGAAAAGGAGAGATTCTGATCGTCCTCTTAGGTCACCCCTAGATAGTAACATCAGTTTACTTCATGTCATTAACTAGAGGGACCAAATCTATAGTCAACCTAAATGTCCTGAGACTGTGTAAGTACGAGGCAAAGTAACTCCTCAGAAGGGGGATGCTTCCAGCAACTGGTAGCTCCAAGCTGATGCCAAGGTCATTTCCCCAGATAAGCTGAAACTAGTATGTCTTGTTGAATATACCCAAGCTGCCTTTTGGAGTCACCGTTCAACCAGCCCTTCATATCCCCAGTCTCCAGGATCTTTGTGGCCATACCTGGAACTTGTAGCCCTCTCTACAGATGCAGCAGGTGAGGCCTGGCTCTTCAATCAACTCCTCCATCTGCTTCAGCAGGGCCGTCTTAGTCACAACTTGACCCTTTTCATTTGTCTGTAGAAGGAATTTCAGTCAGAATTGAGAAAGTCAAAGGGAGTTTCCACCCAGTCTAAGAAAGCAGAGGAACGGGGATGACCTCTGGCTGCTCCCGACTGCTGGTGGCATTACTTGCAATCTCCAACAGGGTAAAATGGACACGGTGCAAAGAGCCCCTGAGTGTTAAGCCTTGCTCTGCCACTTACGATTTGTGTGATCCAAGGCAAGTGATCTCACACTTCTCTAGGCCTCAGTTTCCTCCTTTGTGACAAGAAGATAGTATTTGCACTACCTCCCACATGTGTTTGTTACAGAGCTCAAATGAGCTAATGTTTGTAAAGTGCTTTGTCAACCCTAAAGAGTTAGACAGAGATAAGAGTAGGGAGTAGAAATTTGACCTGTGATTTCACTGGACCGGGGAAATACATAGTGAGAAAACATTCCTCCAGTGCAGGTTGGCACCTTCTCCACAACTTACCCTCCTGTCCTATAGAATTGCCTGGGTTATTCCCTGAGAGAGTGACCCTTGCCCAGGGTCACTACATGTCAGAGACAGTTCACATGCTGGATAAATGTATGAGCAATGAGAGTGATGGAACCACAGTTTAAAGCATAGGCCTCCCCTGGTGTTCTACCTCTTCAGACAGAAGTCCCACAGGCAAGTAGAACACAAACCCTAGCCAAAAAAACACTCCCTTCCTCATGCCAGGAGCTGCCACTTGCCTCCCTGCCCAAGCATGGAGAATGGAGGAAGTATCTGCCAGGGTCCCTGGCTTCAGGCCCACCCCTGCCCTGCACCTGGAATGAGCTCAGGCCCCAGCTAAGTCGGGGGAAACAGCCTGCCTGGCCCATTAGCAACGTGACGAACAAGGAAAGAAGGAGCCAGTGGAAAGAGACCTGTATTTGTAGTCAAGAGACCTGGGCTATTGTGAAGAAAATCCCATAAGGTCTCATAGCAATGCTCTAAGAGGCAGTGGAGTATAGCGCAAAGAGCACTGGTCTCAAGTCCTAAGACTCTGACGCTTATTAGCTCCATGACTTCGGCAAGTCCCTCAGTTTCCTCATCTACAAGAGAGAGATAGCAACACACCACCCACTTTCCAGGGCTGCTATGAGGAGAAAGCTTTGATGCCGTTTCCAAACCTGAGTGTCTGTAATTCTCTGTTGCTCACTGAAGTACTGGGAGAGAGTACCTAGCAAAGCAGTAGTGTCAGGTGTAGGACACAGAACACTGGCTTTAGATCCAGAGCCCTGAGTTTGCCTTCTAGCTCCCACACAAATTTGGCCATGGCATTTCTGAGTCTTAGATTCCTCATCTGTAAAATGGGAATCACACTTGCCCTATCTCAGAGTTGATGTATAAGCAAGGGGATGATGATACTAGATACTTGGATTTGTTTTAAGGTTTTCAATACACTCTACACACTCTTCCCAACACCCCTGGGTTGCGGGTAAGATTATTATCTGTTTTTCAGACATGGACACCAAGATCATCCAGCTTGAGGCCACACGGCAGGCCTTGAGCCCAGAGCTCCTTGCCCAACTACAAGCTGCATCAACACAGACTGGACTGTGTTGAGGGAGAGGAAGGGCAAGGGCAAGGGCCAGCGTGGCGGCATTACCGTCATGCCCAGGGTCCCCAAGGCCTTCTGTCTCATGGCCATGGCCATGCGCTTCTTCTCGGCCCGTGTCTCCTTTCGGGCTGCATCGATCTTCTTGTTCACCTCAGGATGCTCTCGAAGTGCCTCCAACAAGTTCTCAGCCAGGGTCCCGATTCCCTCATCACTAGACACCTGCTCCAATTTGTGCAGGTTTGTAATGGAGTCTGTACCAATCAGCACCTGCCACAAGGTCAGAGTGAGACATACCTCTGGTTACAACGAGAAGACACTTTTTATACAAACTCCAAAAACTTTGGGCACCGAAGGAATGGTTCTGAGTTTACAGTTAACACACCCAGTACTACCACTCTGAATTCTTTCTGAAAGTAGGCAAAAACAATGGAACCGAATTCCTATCCTGGTTCTGCTCCCTGCTACCTCTGGAGCCTTGGAAAGATCACCTTCCATAATAGGTCTCAGTTGCCTCCACTGGAAAATGAGGGAACTGGACTAGACCATCTCTAAGGTCCCACTGTGGCCCTAAATCCTACGCTAAGTATCAGACCCTCTGGCTCTCTCCTTAGAAGGACACAGAGAAATATCAGGAGACAGGAGTATCCACCAAAGGTCAGCAAGCCAGAAAACAGGACCAACTGAGGGAAAAATAAAAAGTGTTAGGATGACATAAGCTGAAGAAGAAAAGGCTGATCTCACTAGTCATGTGAAAAAAATTTCCCAATCACTAACAATTAGAAAAATACAAATTAAAACAACTCTGAGGTTCCACTACACACTCATCAGACTGGTGAAGTTGACAAAAAAGGAAAATGACAAACATTGTAGAGGGTGTGAGAAAGCTAGTAGATTATTACACTCTTGGTAGAGATGCAAACTGGTAGAACCATTCTGGAAAATAATTTGTAATGATGCCCCAAAGTTACTATACTGAAAATCTCTCTGACCTAGTGATACCACTACTGGGCTTATCCCCAAACAGAACAAAGAAAGAGGAAAAGGACCTATGTGTACAGAAACATTTATAACAGCCCTTTATGTGGTGGCAAAAAACTGGAAACTAAGTGGGTGCCCATCAACTGGGGAATGGCAGAACAAACTACTATAGTATATAGGTGGAATGGAATACTATTGTATTATAAGAAATGACAAACTGACGCGGAGTGAAGAAAGCAAAACCAGGAGAATAATTTATACAACAACATTCTGGAAAATTTGGGAATTTCGATCAACACAATGACCAACCATGACTCCAAAGAAATGATGATGAACAATGCTACCTGTCTCTTAACAGAAAGATGATGGACTAAATATGCAGAATAAGACCCATCTTTTTGAACATGGTCAATGTGGGCATTTGTTCTGTGTAATTGTACATATTTGTTACAAGTGTTTTATTTTTTTTCCTTTTTTTCCCCATTCTTTCCTCAATTTATGTGGAGAAGGAAGAAGATGGGAGAAAATGCTTTTTAAAAGAGGAAAAAGCTGAATGATCAGATTAAAAAACTGAATATATAAAACAGCATTTCCCATGGACAATAAAGTGCTTTTTGGCTTGAAATATATTGATGGAATATATCATTGCTGGTCCTGGGAGTCTAGGAAGATGTAACCCTTAGGTTAAAAAAAATATGTGTGAGGAAAGGGCAGGAAGAAATTTTTGAAACAAAGTAAGTTGAAACAAACACATTTTGTTATGAAAATAGACTACACTACATCTACTTTCATAACAAAATGTGTGCCCATATTAGGGATTTTTAATACATGACTAGGAAAACTACTATTAGCAATGACATGTTATCATGAAAGCCCTTTTCAAAGCATTAAATAATCAAAAAGCATTTATTAAGTGCTTATTATGTGCCAGGCATCTTATTAGGTGCTGAGATCAGGCTGGTAAACACGGATGTAAAGGCTTAGATAAAACAGCACATTCTAGTAGCTTGTGCTTTAGACTAGGAATCAGATTTCACTTCTAATCTCTGTTAAGACACCATGTTTTTCTTGAGTAAGATGCTTAAGTCTATTTTGTCTCGATTTCCCCATTTACAAAACAAGGATTTTATACAGCACAAAAACGCATAAGGATAAATAAAATGGTCTTTGTGAAAAACACTTGGAACTCTTTGGAGGTGAGATGCTAGATAAATCAAAGTTAATACTATAATTCTCTTCATTGAAGGGGAACAAAAGAAAATGGGCTTAAACTATACCAACAGTGATCTGGGTTGTACATAATGAAGAATTCTGCCGCTGTAAGCAATTCACTAAGCTGCTTACCAGGATGGGTCACCAAGACAGAGTGTGGGACTGTTTTCACCAAAGAAGCCTGTTCTACAGATCCAGACCTGGACTGGTTTAAGTGCAGACCTATCTGGAGGCAGATGGATGGACCAAGTAGTTCTAAAATCGGCCATCTGCCTGAGGCCGGTCATAATTGGTGCTGAGCTATGGACAGCTGGAAAATAGTAGCAGCAAAGGGATCTGGGTGTCACAGAGTGAACAGGAAGGTAAGGGGCTCATTCTAAACAAATCCTTCAGGCTGACCAAGAGGACAAAAAGGCAAAAAGGCTCAAGACCACTGGCCACCAGGCGGTCTCCATGCTCAGGGCTGTGGAAAGAAGTGATGGTCACTCATTGTTCTTGTCAGTTCCACCCAGAGAGACCAATCAACAGCTACTTATCTCACTTTTAAGATTATCAAGCTCTCCAGGGACATGGGCTGCCCCAAGAGCTCAAGGCATTTTGTAAACTGTATCTCGGGGCACCTTGGAAACAGAGGAAAATCTGGCTGACCTCTGCAGTCCCTTTCTGACCTGGAAATCTGACATTCCTCCTCACAGTGGTGACATACAAATCACAGCAAGCTATATCTTGAAACCTGAGGAAAATAAAAGACTCGCTCCACATCCCTCAGGGATTCAGCTGCAGAGCTGAGAAGGCTGGCTCCAGGGCTCCTTTTCTTTCTGGTACAAAAGACAGAGCACTGGCTCCTCACCTGGGTGGAAGGGTGCTGAATGGCTAGACCACGAAGAAGTCTTAAGATGAAGGGGAGGGCTGGGCGAGATAAAAACTTCTTCCAGATGTCAGCATCCAAACTGCAAGACAAAAGGAGGTCCTCAACAGCAGTTCAGAAAGCCTAACGAATCCCCCAGATTCAGGAGAGCACCCCCCCTCAATGGGCTCTGGGCTGCCCTGAGGAGGCCACGGCTACACAAAAACTCCCATGAGGCAACACAGGGAAAGCACTCTGCCAAACCTACAGCGCGGCATCAGCATCGCCTCTCATTCCTGCCGTTCTTCTCCTTTCCTCTCCCCAAAAGAACGCTGGCAGCTTTACCTCAACTGGGATCATTTCTGGAGGACAGAGGCCAGAGGTCCTAAGCCTGAGCGTGCAGGGGGCACATGCGTGGGGGACTACGGGCTCGCTGTGCTGAGCTCCTTTTTTATTCCTTACTCCCCGTTACAGGGAATGGCTCACTGGGCGAGGGAAGGGGATGGCATGTCAGAAAGGAAAGTGATGGACAAACAAACGAACGACACCAAGAGATGAAGGCAAGGAGGCCGCTGGGCAGGGTGACCCTTACTTCTTGGCACTCGGGATGTGCTTCTTCATGTAGTCCAGGGCGCTCTGCGTGATTCCCTTCTGTAGGATCAGGTCTTTCAGCTGGTGCCCGTTGCTGTTATTTTTGATGCCAGCTGCTATTTTGCAGAAACAGTCCAGGAAGACTTTATCATCACCAGTGTGATCCTCGTCATACCTAAGAAGGAAAAGTAGCAAATCTTTAAAGATTTGCTAAGAGTCTGAAGCCTCAGAATCATCCATGCTGGAGCTGGAAGAGCCCTTGGGGATCAGCTGACCCAACCCCACCATTGCACCGAGAAGGAAAGTGAGGCCACGGAAAAAAAGAAGCTTGCAGAGGGTCCCCAGGGGTCAGCTGCAGAGCTCAGCAGGTGGGCCCCCCATGAGACAGCGTGCACCCCCCACCCCGGACGGCCGGCTCAGGGACCCTGGGCAGAATCCCCTTCCACTACACCAGGTCAGAGCAGCGTACTTGTCAAAACTGCAGTATGGCTTGAATCGGTCCACCAGGATCTGCATTTTCTCCATCTCTCCAAAGGACAAATACGGGATAATTCGCAACAAGCCCTGAAGGACACTGGGATTAGAGCGCACAAAAGTGCTATTGATCTGGTCCAGCAACATCACCAGCTGGTCCTTGTCACCTGTCAGTAGAAGGTTGCCCTGAAACAACAACCAAGAGGGGGCAGAAAAAAAGACATGCAGTCAATGGTGCAGGAAATATATTTTTAACCCATTCTTCCCAGGAAGTCAGACCTTGCCCAGTCCCACCAGAGCTTGACTGACCCCTAGAAGCAGTAACCTTCACACCCCATTTCAGTGAAAATATCCTGCAGGAGGCCCACAAATTAAAGGAATCCTAAACTCTCAGAGTTGGAAGGGTCTTTAGAAGTCCTCAAGTCTCATTATACCTGAACAGAAATCCCCCTAGGACACCCCGAGCCTTTACTTAAAAACTTCTTGTGGGGGCAGTTAGGTGGTGCAGTGGATAGAGCACTGGCCCTGAAGTCAAGAAGACCTGAGTTCAAATGCAGCCTCAGACCAAACACTTGACACTTAATAGCTGTGTGACCCTGGGCAAGTCACTTAACCTCAAATGCCTAAAATTTTAACTCGTGCACATTCCACACCCGGACGATGGGACTGGGCAAGGTCTGGCTTCCTGGGAAGAACAGGTTAACGATTATAAAGGAAGAGTGGGATCGACCTGAGGTGACACTTCTAAATTCTCCAATATTTTCAAGGGTCTGGATGCAGTGCTCTAACCTGAGCCAAGGGAAATGGGAGATCCCTGAGGATTAACTCTGGGGACAGAGCCACAGACAGAGCTGATAAAACTTCACGGAGATAAAGGAGAAAGCTAGTAGCTGTTGAGCAAAGTGACAATATTAGCAGTTTGGGTTCCCCTAAAACCAAGGGATTCAGAGCTGACCTGAACCAGTTCAACTCTAGGCAGTAAGGCAGTGGTGTCAAGCTCAGATACATCCCTGGGGGCAGCATGACGACTTCGAAAATCATAAATTACCATTATCTATGTTGTAATGTATTTTTATTTATTTTATTAAAACATTTCTCAATGACTTTTTGGATCTGGTTCAGACAGCACTTCCTGTAAGGCTGACTGTGGAGGAGATTTTGCCTGAGCCCTGCCAAGTCACTACAAAGTGAAATACCACAAATGTTCAAACAACACGTGTGCGCTGAGTAGGCCTTCCCCCAGCTCTCACCTTGTCCTCACTCAGGGGCTCAGCATTTGACTCGTCCAGAATGATCTCCATGATACTGAGCACCTGTTCTGCCACAGCTGCCCCTCCGCTGTCCTTGCTTTCCTGCTCAGCCACCAGGGCCTGGGGAAAGAAGATTCCATTGTTTGGGGGATAAAACCAGAGGCTCTTTAGCCCACCATGCTAACAGACCCAACCTCTCCTTGCTACTCCTCAATAGGTCCATTCACAGAATCTCAGAGTTGGAAGGGATCACAAAAGTCATCTAATACAAATGGCACCAAAATAAAATTTCCCTTCATAATATCCTTGACAAACGGCTAGTCTCTGCCTCAAGCCCTCTAATGAGAGGGACCCCACTACTTCCCTGAGGCAGCCCATCCCATGTCTGGACAGCTCTAATTGTTAACACAGCTCTAAATCTTACATTGAGCCTAAATATGCCTCTCTGCAACTTTCAATCTAGTTCTGCCCTTTGGGGCCAAGTGGAACAAATCTAATCCCTCTTCCATACAACACTCCTTCAAATATTTGAAAACAGCAACCACCGCTCTCTCCTGCTAAATGTTCTCCTCCTCGGCTCCACTCACAGGGCTCTAATGCACAGGATGGGGTGAGGAGGGGGAAGAAATAAAGTAGGATTGGGGGAGGTGAGTTGGCTTCGCAGACCCTTTCTTAAGCATTATGAAAGAAAGCAAAACCACATACTGGTGATTATGTTTCTAGAAGTTAAAGCCAGCTTCAGGTTTAGGCTTCATAGCTGGCTACCTTCTCATCTTGTCTTTGTGTAAATTCAGGAAGAGGATAACATGGCACTTGGTGCCACAGGGAGGAGAAAGTCCTCTCTCTTCAATCTGAAGAGATAATACCAAATAGCTGGAAGATGGACTGCATTCTTCTAGAAGGCTGCTTCACAGATGGAGCAAATGACCTGAGTCACAAAGTCGACCTAACAAATCAATTTAGGCTCTTTCTTGCCAGTCTCCCGAGAGAGCTGAAGATCTAGCAGAGAGGGAATTCCAAGGTCTCTCTCCCCCACCCCAGGCTTCAAAGGCTTTCTGTTCATAATTCCCAATCCAGTCTCTTTACCAAGTTAAGAGTGCCCAGCATGACATTCAAAGTGTTCATCTCAAGCTTGACCAGCTGCTGCCGATTCACTTTCACCTTCACGCAGTAACTGAACAGTTTAAGAAGTACCTGCCAAGAAAAATCAGGTAAATTCTATAACATCTAAACACGGAGAGTGCCTAGGAAGTGGTGAGTTGCTAAACTGTATGAGGCTGAACTGGTCTTAGAGAAAGAAGTAGTGGCAAGCCATGCTCAAAATAACGATAAAATTCATCAAACATGTAGAGTCAATTCACCAAAGCACACTCAATGCCTGTAAAGATACGATTACAAAATGCTTCTTAAATATAAAAAAAACAATAAAAGGAGTTAATTCGGTGCTCATGGATGGGCCTTGCCAACAAAATAAAAATAACAATTCTAACAAAATTAATCTATAGATTTAGTGATGCACTAATCACACTACCAAATAGATACTTTACAAAGCTAGAAGAAATAATAACAAAATTCATCTGGAGAAACAAAAGATCTAAAATAATAAGGAAATGCTGAAAAAAAAGGGGAAATCTCAAACTATATTATAAGGTAGAAATCATCAGCTGTATTTTTGCTAAAAATTAGAAAAGTAGGTCAATGCTAAAGGTCAGACAAAGAAAAACAGAAATAACAGAACTCAATAATCCAGTGTTCAATAAATTAAAAAACAAAATTAGCTAGGAAAAAACTCCCTATTTAATAAAAAATGATGGGAAACCAGAAAGCAGTCCAATCAAAATTAGGTTTAAACCAACATCTTACACCAAATACCACAATAAATTAAAATACACAATCTGAATATTAAAGACCACAACATTTAAAAAAAAATTAGGAGAAAAATAGATCATGTATCTTTCATAGCTTTGGCTAAGGGATAAATTCTTAACCAAATAAAGGACAGAGGTGATTACAAAAAATAAAATGGATATGACATGAAATGCATGAACAAAATTAATGCAACTAAGATAAGAACAAAAGCAATGAACTGGGGGAAAAAATTTCCAATATGACCTGATATCCAAGATATGTAGGCAATTAAAAGAAATATATATGACCAAAAACCATTCCCTAATAGATACAGTCAAAATAGAGCAAAAAATAATTCTCAAAAGAATTGCAAACTATTAATAACCACATGAAAGAACATGTCAAATCACTAATAAGAAAAACGCAAATCAAACAAATCTAAGGTTTCACTTCACATCGAGCAAATTGAGAAATGTGGATGGAAAAACAAAATTTATTTTAATAAATAATAAAATTTTACTTAAGTTAAAAAAGCACACAGAAAAAAAGTAGATGCTTAATCACAACCCCAAAGTTGAATCAAAGTGGCCACACACCATCAGTTAGTTCTCTCCCTGTTATCAAGATACTCTCAAAGGGGTGGGAGTGGGGAGGTAGAAGGAGGAGGAGATATAGTAGGATGACTGGGAAACCAAGCCAGGTTATAGTTCTGCTAAAGGGTTGGCTTCTCCATGGATCAGGGGCACCCCCTCTATTCCAGCAGCCAACTGCAAGGGAACCTAACCATCAATGAACAGAACCCTAAGGTGTGACTGCTTTGAAAAATGCCTTTATCAATTTCAACAGGCATGTGGAAATGATGATAAAACTCATGATCTATGCTGTTCCCTAAATTATAGGGGGAGAAGCAAAGGAATCCAAAGAGTCCTTGGCAATCATTATGGGGCAAACCTCTCTGTCTTTTGTTCAACCTGGTTATGACATGTTACTTGTTCTCATATCTCTGGAGAGTTCAAATGATGGAGAAAATGTTTGCGAGGCTCTTGTAAATCCTCAAAATCCAATAAAACAAATGCTAATGGAATGGTTGGATAAATGTTTTAACTATAATCCTAGAGGAGAACAATGAAAAAGTTATATTCTAGCAGTCCGAAAAACCAGCTTAAGTATAATTAACAGTTGGAGAAAAAACAAGTAAATAGTTATTCCACAGCAATGACCAAGAGAAGAGTCATTATACTGGTTCCTTAGCAATACATAATATTCCTTATGCCTAAAGGTATGAGTGAAACAAGCAGAAAAACGTTTTGGGAAACTGCATGGGTCCAAAGTCTTCTTCTTTAGTTCGCCTTCATAGAGAAGGATTAATGACATTATGCTGCCCTCTGGAGCTAAGCTGAATTACTGTTACATGTCACTTTTTAAGAGTCAAAAGGATACCTCAGCTCTTATTCACCCACTCACCGTCAGAAGATGTCGGCCTTGTTTGAAATCCTTGATCCCAGCTAGTCTGTTGAGCATACAATCCAAGCCCCCACACTGGGCCATCACACCAGCCATCTTATATACCTCTTCCTCATCTTCTTCTTCATCTAAAAAGAAGGGACCCATGTAGTGGTGAGGAGGAGACACATCTTAACTAGACTTAAAGATATTTTCATTACCTACAACCCTTCCTCCTAATAAATAGCAAATTACTCAAAGGGGCCTAGAAGGGATATTATATTCAACTGTTATGTTTCACACCCCCCCCCCCAGGAGAAATTAAGGCCAGAGCTAATCAGAGTAAAGCTTTTTGACTCTAATCTATCTATTTTAGTCCTCTGCTCAAAAATCTTTTGTGGTTCCCCACTATAAACAAAAGAAAAACTCAGCTTGGCATAGGAGGCTTCCCACAATCTAGATGTAACCTGATTTTCAAGGCTTCTATTTCAAACTACTCTCCTTCATGTTCCTAATCGAATTGGACTACTAGCTGTTTCATTACTACTCTGCATCTGTGTAGACTGTCCGGATGCACTGTCTCCTTGTTACTGCAGGCTGATATTCTTCTCCTTTCAGGGTCTTCTTATTTCAAGGTCTTCTTCCACAAAGCCTTCCCTGCTTCCTCCAGTTGAAAGCGAGCCCTCTCTAACCCTCCTCAAATTTCCCAGCAGTTTGGTGGAATAGAGGAGAGGACATTGGGCCTGGAGTCAAGAAGACTTGTTCAAATCCTACCTCAGGCCCTTACTAGCTGTGTAACCCTGGGAAAATCATTTAACCTCTGTTTGCCTCAGTTTCCTCATCTGTACCTTGAAGGGTTGTTGTAAGAATCAAATGAGATGATGACTGTAAAGTGCAAAGCACAGTATAGGCAATTAGTAGGCAATTAAGAAATATTTGGTTCCCTCCTTCCTTGCACATTTTACCTGGCTCTCCTTCATCTGCCTTTATCATATTCTATGATGAATCATACTAATTTCTATTTATGGTGCATTCCTCTCCCCTCTCCTCAATTAGACTGAAAGCACCTTGAGGGCAAGGACTATGTCGTTTTTCACCTTTGTATTACCGTTGCCTAGCACAGGGCCTTATACACAGTAAACTTTACTAAATGCACCTTGAATTGATGAGAAAACAGGCATCATTAATCAGTCAATAAGCAACAATTTATTAAGTACCTACTACAGTGACAGGCACTGTGCTCAATGCTGAGGATACAAAGAAAGACAAAAGACAGTCCCTGCCCTTAAGGAGCTCCTGCCTAGTGGGTGAGACCACAAGCAAACAGCTGCGGACAAAAGACAATACTGAAGAAAATAAAACAAACTGAAGAAAATCAACAGAGGGAAGGCACAACCATTGTGAGAAAGGAGAAAGGCTTCTTCTTCTCTCCATTAGCAAACAAAAATGGATGACAGCTCAGTCCATGGCTATGCTAATAAAAGCATTCCACAGACAGCTCTATCTCATCATCTTTCTAATAATTCTGGGAAGGAGACTGACTAAAATTACAATGCAAGTTTCTCCTGAGTTACAGAGAAAGTGACCCCTGAAGATTCTTAGAAAAATTCACGAGGGCAGAAGGGATGGACTGTCAACAAGTGGAGAGCCTGTTCTTTGGCTGCAAACCCCAGATCACTTGGAATGGCATTTCCTGAGACAATGATACCTGTGGTGGAGTCCAGGGACTCAATGAATTCCTCGGTGGCATCACCCAACAAGCCCCGCATTCGATAGATGATCCTCATGGGTTCTCCCTGAGTAGAGAAAGCGGAAAAACTTCATTCACTTCCATGAGAGGTTCACTTAGACACCCTGATCTCATTCTCAATGGTGAGTCCTATTGGGCCTTAAGATCGAGACTTTAGGGGCAGGATGGATGATCATGCCTGCCTTGAGGAAAACCCTTCCCATTTGTTGTGACAACGAGTTAAGAGTCAAATACAGAATGCTACAATCCTCATTAACCAAACACCAGAGTCTGAATCGCCTCAAAATGTAATTCCCTCTGACATAGTACTATCCTC
This sequence comes from Vombatus ursinus, assembly GCF_900497805.2. Taxonomy (NCBI): domain Eukaryota; kingdom Metazoa; phylum Chordata; class Mammalia; order Diprotodontia; family Vombatidae; genus Vombatus; species Vombatus ursinus. Next base: position 882,007 of record NW_020954662.1, on the reverse strand, counting down.
TGGGCACTATATATGGAAAGATATAGCTATACCCCACATAATATTGCCCTGAGTTATGTCATTTTAAAACAATGTCATTAATATATTCTGGCCCAAACCCAACACCACTGGAGAGACCAGATTCCCCTATCGATAGATAGAGATGGTTAGTGATAAACCAAGCTACTGCCTAAGCCTGAATTTTATTAATTACTTTGTGTACACATAAACATTAATTTTATAGAACACTCCATTTAAATAATAAGTGAAAACCCATTGTATAGCTTCCTCAAGGAACCAATGAATGTTAGGTGGGAAGCAGCATGTTTGACATAGTGGCTAAAATGTTGGATTTGAAGCCAAGAAGATCTAGGATCAAATCCTCATCTCTGACATATATTATAATGTGGTCATAGGCAACTCTCTTAACCTCTCTAAGCCTCAGTTTCCTCATCTATAAAATGAAGAAAATAATACCTGTAGTACCTACCTAACAGAATTGTTGGGAGGCTCAAATAAGAATACACACACACACACACGTATATGTGCATACATGTGTGTATGCATGCATATATGTATGAATAGTTATGCATATGTGTATTATATCTTTGTGTATATACACCTCTGTAAACTTTAAGGTTCTATGTAAATGGCAGTTACTACTGCTATCTCATGTACACACACACACACACACCCCCCTACACACACACGTATATATAGGTATATGTGTGTGCATATGCCTACAGCCCTCTTACAATGAAATACCACATCAATGATCAGTCGTAGAAAGCAGGTGTTTCATGTAAGAAGTGATCTAGAACTTCCCTGAAAATCCAACTCACTCACCCACTCATTTCTTCCAGGGAGAGGGTGGAGCCCTGAAGCAAAAGTAAGAACTACCCAAGGAAGCATATAAGAAGAGAGGCTAATTAGAAGAAAGAGCTTTTTAATTAAAGACAAGCCTTTGTAAGTAATCTCAGACAGGAAAAGAAAATGATAAGTCCATCTGTTGCCTAAGGAAGGAACGGGGGTCTCTAACCACAGTCTCAACAGGGAAGGGTTTAACCCTTTAGCCCCTCTCCTGCCTGGGACTTGCAATGAAGTATCAAACTCAAACTTTCAGAAAGTCAGAGGACTTTTTGAGGCAGCTTTAGGAATGAGGAGCTGAGAAAGAAGAGAACCTGTTAGAAAGCCCCATGAAGCCTAATGTGGACCAAGCAGTGCTTAACATCATCTCAAACACTCAAGGCCAAAAGAAGCCTCAGGAATTGCTGCTCAAAGGCCTGCTATAGCTCAGCAACAACCACTACAGGAAACCAAGTAAAATAACCTATCAGCACCAAAAGCCCAAGGAAATAAGGGGAACAACAGCAGGTCTGAGGCAGTGGTTGTGAATCTGCAGAATGGCAAGAGGACTTGAAACCACGGTCCAGAAACACGGCCAACAAAAGCAAGGCAGAGGAAAGCTGCTTCTTGATGGTGATGTTCCATGATTCTGGTGTTTCCCATCTCAGCCAGGCAGGGAAAACTGAGTGCAAAGCCCACAGCTGTGCCTGGGGGAAGGGGACCAGGGGCAGGGGTGGAGGTGGTGAAGATGCTGCCAAAGAAGGAACAGAGTAGGGACAGAGAAACACGGGAAGGAAGAAGAGATCAAAGAGAGGGATGGGAGAAGGAAAGGGATGGAAAGGAGGGGACAGCTAAGGACAGCATGGAGATATGCCCACGTTGCTGAAAGCAAAAGACCAGAATTAAAGGGACCCCAAAGAAGATGCAGGATACTGCTCCCCTTCCCTCACATCAATGCAGGAAGTGCCTGTCTGGGGTCTTGTAAAATGGGGGTGCCACTGCCTGACACAGCACAGTGTTCCAGGGATTACAGATTAGTCACTGTCCCAGAAAATGCTAAGGATTAATTTCTGTAAAAAGGTTTCAATCTGAAGAGGAGGGAGGCAGAAAAGCGTGCATGGTCACAGGGCTCGCTCTTGCAGACGGCACAGGCCAGTCTTCCAAATCCTCACGGCTGCCACGCTAGAGAAGGGTTGTGCCTCACCTCTCCAGTAAAGTCCTCTAATCTCCTGAAGCTCTTATACCTCTAGTAGTCTGCAGCAAATTTCCTCCAAAGTAGGACAAGATGACTGGTTTCCATCCCACCAATCCCAAACTGGAGAACTGCAACTCTAAGTGCTGATATAAGCACCACAGCGCTGAGTAAGAAAGCAAGAACCTACCTCATTTGTGGGGCACCAGACCTTCTTATAAACCTCTGCCACAGGAAGATCCAAGCTGATAATTTTATTGTTCACCAGGAGCTGAAAGGCAATGTAAATGGCCTGTTACTCCTAATGATTTCCAAGTAGGTCACAAACAGATAAGACATCACACCATGGGGATGAGACCCTGAACAGGAAAGCAAACAGGCTGTCTCTGCTAAGGGCACAAGGTTTCACACTTCTGACTAAATTAACTTAGAGATAAACAAGTTGGATAAGCAAGTCTCCTTCCTCTCCAGTCCTTCCACCATCTTTCTCCTTTAAGCAATGTGATTACAGTCAGGCCAAAGAAATCGTCTTCACATCAGAGGCATCAAATCCACAACTAAGTACATCTCCATGGAGACTGGAGAGAACACTGAGAGCAGTGCTTCTCAACCACTAGTCCAAAACAAATTTCTACTTGTCTGTAAACCTTTTCCTTACTTTTTAAAAGCTATAAGACTTTGTAACTGCATCCTCTCTCTCTCCTGGCCCGATCTGCCACATGAAATGGTCCACAGATGAGGTCTGAGATACTTTACCACTTGACAGTAGAGTTCAGGTTGGGAAACACCAATATAAAGCACTTAAGTGGCTAAAATTTCCAGAAGTGGGGAGCCCTGCCCAGACTGCCGCCCTCACACACTTACCTCCATCCCACTATCATCTTCCAGCAGGGCCACCAGATCACAGTCCTGGCAGATCTTGTTCTTGATGTCCCTCATGAGAGGCCCAATGCCCGGCTCATTGCTGCTGTAAGGGTTGCCAGGCATGCGACCTTGTAAGAAATCTTCCTGCTGGGGATCCTTCTCCAGAGTGACAAAGAACTCAGTTACTTCATTCTCTTCCTGAAGAACAAAGATGATGATGGAGTCAGGGAAGACTAGAAGTCACCACATGTAAGTGTACTAGCAAGCTGCCTTGGCGTCTGGACTGCCTGAGGGGCGCTGAGGTCTGACACAAAGAGCACCCTTACTGAACTGAGGATCCAGGGCTACAACAAAACACTTGGAGGTGGATAAAGAGAACTCCCATGTCTATCTGAAAGAAATCCACTAACAAGGTTTTAGCAGCTGCAGATCTATGCCTCGGGTGAAAGGGGCCAACCAGGGGTAGAAGAAGAAGGGCCACACGAAGGTAACAGCAACCCTACCTACATGATGGGAATGGGGCTATAGCAGAAAGCTAGAGCAGATCACCCTGAGAATTCCCCACATTCTTTCTTCATGCACCATCTGACAACCTTCTAGGCTAGAAGTTCCCTAAATTCTGGAAGGACTTCTCTATGTTAAATATTAAAATTGCTCCTGTACCTAGTAAAACACACCTGACACCCAATGCCCCTCCCTTCAGAGAAGTACTATTGATGCTAAAATAAGATTCTTCATTATTCTTGACCGACAGGAGAAGACCTTTGGCTCACATAGAGACCTCTGCTCCTTTGCTCTTCCCCAATGCCTACGGACATTCCTCGTCTCCATCCCCACGCCTCCATCCTTCATGCTAGCACCCCCTCAAGCTAACACCCTCTGTCTCATCTCCCTGTCACGGCTGAACTCTTACAATACGCCATCGAGACACATCGCCTCTCCTTCTTCACTTCCCAATCATTTTTGTCTCTGGCTGGCCAGCTTCCAAGCCCACCACTCAACGAAAACAGCTCTCACCAAGGTCACCAATGGGGTCTTTACTGCTAACTCCAATGGCCTTTTCTCAGTCCTCACCCTTCTCAACTCTCTGCCGCATCTGACACCCCTGACACTTCCCTCTGGGTGCTACCTCCACTGCTCTGCTGTGGTCACCTCTTGTCTCATCCTCTAAGAGTGGGTGTGCTCCAGGGCTCTGTTTTGGGCTGGACACTCTTCTCTTAACTCTCTACACTCTCTCTTCACGATCTCATTAGAACCCACTGATCCAACTACCATGTCTCTGGAGATGACTCCTAAATTTACACAGCCAGCCCTCATCTCACTCGAGAGTCCCATATCTCCAAATGTCCACTAAATACCTCCCCCTGAATGCACCCCATATGCTTATATCTCAAACACAAGTCCTAAACAAAACTCATTAGCTTTTCCCTAAGCGTAAATCTTTTCAGCTAGTTGCCCTCTTTCAGTTGTGGTTTCCACCATTCTTCCAGAACCTCAGCCCACAACCCTGATATCATTCTCCCCTTCTCACTCTCACTAATCCCCAATAACCTATCAGCTGCCAAGTTCTCCAATCCTACCTCCGTAACATCTGTATCTGTGCCCGATTCTATACTCACACCACAAGCACCCCAATTCAGATATTCATCACCTAAAATATTACAACAGTTTCCAAATTATTTGTGCTGTATCCAGTCTCTCCCCTTCTTAGTCTTCCCCAGTTTCCAAACCGATGTTCCTAAAGTAGAGGTCTGACCATGCCATTGCCCTGCTCAGGCAGATTCAGAGGCATTTACAACCCTTCACGGCCTGGCTCTGGCTGACCTTTTGAGGGGAAAGTATGTAGGACCCCCTCACACTCTACATTTTAGCCACATTCAGCTGCCCACCATTTCCCACACATGTGGCTTCATTCCCCTACCTCCCTCAGTTCCACCTCCAGTGGAGACCCTGGTTTCCTTCAGGCTCTGTTCACATGCCACCTGCTCCAAGAGACCCTTCTGGAGTGCTTTATTTCTTGGTAACCCCTAGATTATTTTGTACTTAGTTGGTGCATATTCTATACTTACTACCCTAGGTCTATGCTCTTCCTCCCGACAGAATGCTTTTTGAGAAGAACAGGCACTGTTTTGTGTCAGTTTTTGTACCCCTAGAGCCTGGCATAGGGCCTGGAGCCCAGGAAGTGCATACTGAACTGATGTACCCCAGTTTGGGGAAAATGTAACACAAAAGTAAAGAAGAAAAAGGAGAAATACGGAGACTCCTTCATACAGACCACTCCAAATCAATATTGCTTTCAGAACCTACTGGGTGGAGGAATACTAGCAGATCAGGGCCTTTAAGGATTGACTAATATATATGTAATTAATACCAGGAATTTTCTTTGGGGGGTTGGGGAGGGAAGTAATGCACGGAGTTTCACATTATAGAAAATTTGTTCACATCAAAATTAATAGAAGAATGGATTTATTGCCATTTTTATGTCATGGGATGCTAAATGATAACTAAACGAAGATTCTTGGGCAGCCATAAGGTCATTCCCCCCCACCCCCCACCCCAACTCCAACCTCTCCTCCTTTGCTGCTAACGTGCCCTGCACGAGGCCTCCAATGAGCAGCCGTTCACTTACAGGATAGATGATACTGCAGAGCCTCTCAAAGATGAAGACGGGAGTCCGATAGTCATCCAGATTGTACCGCTTGGCTGTTTCAATGCACACTGCCATGAAGGCCTTTGTTTCTGATTCTGTGCCTGCCAGAATCAAAAGGACCAGTCAGTTTGGAAGAAGCTTCCCTCAGAGTCTTCCTGCGACATCCCAAGCTACCAAATCAAAAGAAACTGATCTGCCTTGTTACTCACAGCATAGGCTGAAAGGTTACTAGACCACATGAGGATAAGATTTGGGGTACCAGCAAAATGAGGAGCTTCAAATGGAAGGATTCAGCTGATAACGTCTCAAACACAAGAGCCCCAACATGACTGACGGAATGCGAGAAAAATCTAATTCTGGGATTGAAATTTTACAACTTCAAGAGTTGGTACTGTCCCCAAAAAGGAATTTCTCTCTTTGAACTTTGGGAAACTGAGGATACAGTCTCCTTGATCCCACCCAGGTTGATGATGACCTAAGTCCTCAGACCAATATTTGTTTTTCTGCCTCTTAATGACCACCTAACAACATGTATGATGGCTACCTGTGGTGATGTCCAATGCCCCAACCAGGCTGCAAACTCCTTCATGTCTAATATATACCTGCCTTCCCTTTCAGTGCTCCCTTCGCGCAGTGCCCAAATGTGCAGACCCTGACTATTCATTGTTACTTCCATCTCTGTGGAACTTGGGGATATCCTGGGCCAACAAAGTAGGAAAGGGGCTGAGGCTCCAGGCCTCAGGGTAGCTCTACCTGTGGTCATGTCCTCCAGCATCTCCAGCAGCATATCCTGGGTCTCATCAATCAGCTTGGTCCTCTGCACTACCAGCTTACGCAGACACAGGTAGCCATTTAACACAGTGCCCACCAGGCGGCTTTTGAAGTGCCGCTTAATGGACTCCACTTCAACAAAGGAGGAAAGGAGGCCTGGAGGGACACAGGAGAGAGCTGTAGGTACTCTGGCAGACAAACAAACTCAACATTTCAAAGCCAGTATCAAAGAGAGACTTAAGACCATAAACCTGTTCATGTTGCAGACGATAAGGTAAGGAACAGGGAGCCAGCACCCGAACTCACACAGATAGAGGTACTTTGGCTCCAAATACATGTTTCTATTTCAATAGCAAAGGATGCCCCATTAGAAGAGCTGTGCGCTAATTATACCTGTGAGGCTCTTGAGAGCATATCCCTGCTGTAAGTCAGTGCTCAGCGTAGCCTCCTCCAGGGCCAGCAAACGGGCTATCTCCTAGAAAGGACAACAGGAATGGTCAATGTAACATCGTAACATATGTCACCACCATCCCCCTTCCCTGAGATCTACAGTGCCAATCAGGACACTTACATCAACACCTATACCTCAGTTTTTACTGATCCAAGATGGTTAACCTCTTCATTTCACTATCCCTGAAAGGTCCCTTCTAGAACCTAGGGACAGTTAATAGGCCTTTGAAGCCAACACTCTGAGAGGCTAGTTCAACTGTGATGTAGGGCCCTGAGATTCTCCCAGCTTTCTGAGAGAAAAGGAAAACGCCAGGACAAATTACAAATCCCAGCTTGAGACAGTAGAACCACATCTGAAGGCATGTAAAGGAGGCCTGGGTGACAAGCACTTTAGTGAGGGAGGGCCCTCTCTTGCACACAGCATGAAGCTTCTGTCACTCACATCACAGCCAGGTGTGAGCCTCAGAAGAGCTGCCTCAAGGATAGTAAGACCAGAACCTCCCCAACCCCACCACTGGGAGACCGACAAAGCCAGGAATAGGAGAGTATCTAATGGTCAGAGGAAGTCTCAGGTGTCTTAAGGCAGAAGGCTATGTACTACCTTTTTCCTCTAGGACAAACGTCATGTCTTGAACCTTGTGTGATACCTAAGGAATGTCAGTGTCATAGCTCAATAGATCTGGAAGAAATCTTAATATCATTTTGTCTAACCCCTTGAATTTTACAGATGAAGAAACTGAGTCCCAGAGAGGCAAAATAATTAATCTGAAAATGAGAAGAATTAAAGGAGATGTGAAATACCTTGGTGATGAGGTTGCCAACATAGGGCAGGACTCCCCGAGCTGCCAGGTAGACCTTCCAGTGTGCTGGTTTGATTAGCTTCTGGTAGAGTGCCAAGTACTCAGCTGCACACTCTCCAGCAATACTCAACTCGTCCAGGTAACTGGTACAGGGACACAAAGAAATTGTAACTGGGCAACTGAAATAGGTCCAAACATGTAGGCAGAAATGACGATAAGCAGCCAATACCCAAGTGCAACAAACCACTTGCACTAATATTCTAAAGCACAAAAGAACCCAGCAGGGCCAGAATTTAGCTAGCAGAATTCAGCCTATATGGGACTCTCAGGAATTCCTTGGGAGCCCTGATGCCCTCCAAGGCAAAGAAGATGGAAAGCCAGAGAAGCATGGGCTCTCAGAGCCCCTACCCAGCCCTCCATGGTACCTGGTGAGGAGGTCGAGGACCTGCTGTTTACGGCTGGGAATGGTGGCCAGAGCCTCCACAATGGTGCAGGCTGCCTGACGGGCTGCTTGGGTCGCTGGAGTGAACAGCACCTGAAAGAGCACAAGGGAGGCAGGACGTCACTAGCTGGACTTGGCTGTAGCTCCCCCCCTCCCGAGCTGCAGGTCAATCCACTTCCCCAGGACTAACCCTGCCAACTACTCCATCCCATGGAGAAATCCTTGGGGAAGGGTAAGCCTGAAATTGACACAGGAGCCTCAAAACTCCAAACGAAAAGGAAAGGAGGCATAAGGGAGCAAATGAACCAGAAGCAGCTGGCTACATGTGCTTCTTGCCTGGTAGCGTCAAGTAGCCTTTTTACTAAGATCTTTGTTAATTAGTTTGCAAGACAGTAAGATGCCTGAATTTTAATACAGATTATTTTAAAGGTAGTTTCCTTAGAAAGCTCTTAAGAGAACCTTTGTTTTAGAAGAAACAATTAGCTTTCTGCTGAAGTCTTCATTTAATGGAACTTTCCTCACAGCATGGGCTATTTGGTTCTAATGTGTTATTTGTATGCTTCTTTGAAATGCTGTGGAGGGAAGGAACTGGGGAAGAAAGAGGAGAAAGAAGAGAGGGATGCAGAATGGAAGAGATTAGAAAGAAAGGAGCAAGACGGGGAGGAGCGAAAGAGGAGAGGTAGGACAAAAGGACAGAGAAGAGAGGGTAGGAGAGTGGAGAGGGGCTGAGAGGTAGGACAGAGGCTGAGAGGCAGGAGAGAGGCACGACGGGTGGAGGACAGAAGGATGGAGGAATGGTAAAGGAGAACAGGAGAAGGAGGGAGTATGCTTTGGGTTCTGAAGTTCAGCCAAATGAGTAGGAGAGGTGAAGTCAGCAGAGAACAGAGACTACCAAGGTTGGTAAGTGGGCAAGAGAGAGGAAGGAAAGAGAGATTCTGCTCTGCCCAGGCCAACCACCATCTTGTTAACAGCAACATTAAACCCTACTGGATCCTGATCAGAAAGGCACAGGCAGGCAAAGACACAGGAGAAAGAGTAAAAGCGGCAACAGCAAGAAGGGGGGCAGAGGACATCTCTAAAAAGCCTAATAGTGGCTCAGCCCGTCTGCGCATCCAAGGGCTCTGGCTAAGTGGTATCATCTCAGGAAAGACGCTCCTTCACCTGCCGAAGCCAGTTGTTGTGACCCAATTTGAGATCCAATGGGGAGGTCCTCTTCCCCCGACGGCTCATGTACTGTTTCCACCTCCACACATACTTCTCCGTCAAGTAGAGCTGCCGAAGCTCCAACCTAGTAGAGGATTTCCCATTGGAATCCATCCCTGGAATGTGGAAGGAAGAATGAGGAAAACAAGGCAGTTGGAACAAAAGGGGCGGGGGTAAGTAACCACAAGTCTGTCAGTTTTCTGGGTTAAGTCTTCCTCAATTAGACTGGGAGCTCCTCCAAAGCAGGGACCATTTTAATCTTTCTTTGTACCCCTATCATTTAACTTAGTACCAGGTACATAGTAAGCACTTAATAAACGCTTGCTAACTGAATGGTTAAATGCCTTCTACATCTTAAAGCATCATACAAACATGAATTGCCATTGGATTCAGGCTCTGCCGTGGTTGCCAACATCTTTTTTCTTTCAAAATTAAGAAAGAAATGTATTGGTATTATGACTTTATCAATAAACACCAACATTCCAACATACAAGGAAGAACAAAAAAGAGACTGAATAAAAAATTGTGACCTTCTGTTACATATAGTTTGTTTTTCAAAATCACATGTTAAGTTTAACATGGGAGGAATAAAATCACTCTATTTGCATCCCCTTCCTTCTGTCTCTTTGTTTTATAAATACTCTTTTCTATTTTTTCCAATTTAATTTTTTTTTTCAATTTCCAAGCATTTTTTTCCCTTCCTCCCACCCCTAAGCTTTGTAAAGGGAAAGGCGCACCTCTAGTGGGAAGGCATTTCTTCCAGGCCTCATAGGATGCTTTCGGGTCTCGCTTGAGCCACAGCTGAGCCTGAGCATGGATCTCATTGCAGTATGGCTTAACTGTGGTGAGAGCTTCAACAGGAACGTCCTAGGGGAGAGGGAGACAAGATGAGAGCTTGCCAACAAACCTGAGACTCTCAAGGGAAGAAGGGCCAGAGCAGCCATACTTGTGTTGATGAGCTCCCCTGATAATCCTCCTTAGCATCAACAGTTCCAGAATTAAGTTAGGGTTCCCACTCATGACGGCGTAGTATAAGATGCTGTTTACTTACTGGAATGGCTACAACTGGTTCTTGAAAGGAAATCATGGAAATACTCAAGCACAGCTGTAGTACCTTCTAGTCTTGATCATAAATTTTCCCTTTGTTTTGCATCTTGGAGCTCATTCTCCCCTACTTGCCTAACTCTGAATATAAACTTCCTCAATGCCCAAGTCTTCAACTAGATACTAGAATCAGTTCAGGGAGTGAATTTTTCCCCTTGCACTGTCTCAAGTCTTAAAGCTTAGAAATGTCACATACAGAGGCCTAACATGGCCGCCCTTAATTCTGACCCACCTACTCCTGTTTATTTCCAGACCCTGGCTTCATCTGGAAGACAATGGCCGGGCCTTCATGTAATTTAAGCAAACTATCCTAGAGATCAGATCCCTCCCAGGAGGTTTTCAAGCAAAGTCAGTCAGTGAGTTGTCAACAAGCATTTAGTGAGTATCTACTATGTGCCAAGCACTGTGCTAAGGATACAAAAATAGGCAAAAACAATCCCTGCCCTCAAGGAGCTCCCAGTCTAATGGGGAGACAACACACAAACAACTATGTATTATACAAAATACAGACAGAATAACCACTGGCATTTCAATAGTGCTTTAAGATCCGTTATAACAAACGTTATTCCACAACAATCCTGGGAGATAGGTGCTATTATGACCCCCATTTTACAAGAGAAGAAACCGAGGCAGGCAGGAGTCTTCCTAAGTCCAGGCCCAGCACTCTATCTACTGCACCACCTTGCTGCCTCATTGTGAGTATTCTCAGAGGGAAGGTACTAGCATTAAGAGAGACTGGGAAGGATTTCTTGCACAAGATGAGATTTTGGCAGAGGTAGAGATGAGGAGGAAGAGTACTCTAAATGGCAGACAATGAAAACATCTCTGGAGTGGCAAAGAAACTGGTGTCAGTTAGGTGGTACAGAGGATTGAGCACTGTGCCTGGACTCAGGAAGACCTGAGTTCAAATTATGAGCTGCGTGACCATGGGCAAGTTACTTAACCTCTTCCTGCCTCAGTTTCCTCATCTGTAAGATGGAGGTGATAACAGCACCTACCTCCCAGGATTGTTGTGAGGATCAAATGAGACAGTATTTATAAAGCCCTTAGTACAGTGCCTGGCACATAGTAGACATTACAGAAATGCTTACTCCTTCCCTCTCTTCCTAATGAAGAGTACACAGAGGGAAGAAAAGCATGAGACTGGAAAGGTTGGAAGAGGCCCAACTATGAAGGGTTTTAAAAGCCATAGAGGATTTTGTATTTGTTGCTAAAGGCAATAGGGAACCACTGGAGTTTACTGAGTAGTGGGGGTGACATGGTTAGACCTGTACTTTAGGAAAATCACTTCAGTGTCTGATGGACTGGAGTGGGCAGAGACGTGGTGAGCCCAGCAGGCCACTACAACAGTCTAGACATGAGGTGAGGAAAAGTCTGCATCAGGGTGGCAGCAGTGTCAGAGGAGATAAGGATGGTGCAAAGGTGAAATCGACAGGCCTTGGCAAAAGTTGGATATAGAGAGTGAGAGTAAAAAGTCCAGAGTCCAGGATGACTCCTAGGCTGTGAACCTGAGGGAGCAGGAGAATGGTGTAGTCCTCTACAGTAGTAGGGAAGGTAGGAGGGGTGGGGTGTCTAGGGGGAAAGATGATGACTTCTGTTCTGGACATGCCGAGTTTAAGATGTCTACTGGACATCCAGCTCCAGATGTCTCAAAGACAGTGGAGATGTAGGACTGGAGGTCAGCACAGTGTTAGGGGCGGGACAGGTGGAGTTGAGCACTTGTCAGATGCATGGCTGAGGGAAGGCTTCAGGGCATGCTTTCGACCTTGAAGGTACCGTCTAACCCTGAGAATCTTATGATAAAAATACTCAACCTGCCAGTCCTGTGATGGTTCTAAGCTCCTCCCTTTCAACTCTCTGAATTCTCTCATCAGTTGTCCTTCCACTTTAGTTTGCTTAAGCCTATCTCGTCTGCACTTGCCTTCAAAACTCCCAGAATCATCCTACTACCTTCCTCAACAGCCCCAGCCCCCAGAGGTCTGTGTCACTTCAGCTTTAATAACATGTCCAACCAAGAAAGAATGAAAGACCAAGTCAGGTCTGGGAGGCACTTGCTACAGATGCTCCACTGATCTGTACCATGCCTAATCTGAGGGTGTTTAAACAGTTTCAGAAAACAGATAGCTTTTGAACTTTAATGAATTTCAAAGAACTGCCACCCACCAGAAGAGCTCTGGTTAGTCAAATGTCTGTGCCTCAAAAGCCCCAGTGGGCAAAGGGGGGAAAAAAACCCACCTAAGGGGAAGTTTGGGGCAGAAGGCCCATGAAAATCTCTGAGTTGTTTGTCCTAGGGCTAGATTTTAAACACTCCCTTTCTCCATGGGAGACACAGCAAGACAGTGAGAGGTGGCAGGCCTGTTCTGGTTATTGGGCAACCCCAAGGAGTAGCAGCGACTAGAGCCTGGCACCTCCGGCTGGCTTTGCATCCACTGAGAACTTGTGAAATACCTTGTTTTTCTTGCTGGTTGGAGCAGGTGGTTTGATCAGCTTCTGCAGGATCCGGAGGCACATGAGGGTAATATTCTCCACGACAACAGGCGTTTTGATGTTTACGGCCATGAGGAAAAGACTGAGAGCTGGCATGGAGGAGGCAGAGACCCTGAGTCACTACCTCTGCCCAGGGAGTGCTCCACATCCTAGCAGATCTGGTTTCTCTGGAGCCTCTGCCCTGCAAACCCCTGGTCCTGAAGTGCCCATTCCCGATCCCCAACGTCCTGGACTCACCACAGCGCAAGCGAAGTTCCCAGCAGCTATCCTCCTTCGAGATGGAGTCTGTCAGTAAGAGCATTTCATATTGAAGGCTGCTTGCCTGCAAGATCAAGGGGAAGAGAAAGGTCCAGATGGGCCAGGAGTCTGCCTGTGACCTTTCAACTCTGACAGGCATCTCAAGGCTTTAATTCTCACAACTCACAACTTCTGTGACGAAGCTGGGGTGGGATAGCCTAGAAGAATATCTTTGAGTTACAACAATGATGAACACTCACACTTACAAAGCACTTTCCTCATCACAACCCTGGCAGAGAAGGGTAAATGGCTCGCCCATGATCACACAGCTGGTGAAATGTCACTATCAGGATCTGAAAGTGTCCTGACTCCAAGACCTGTGTTCTTTTATTACCCTGTGCTTCCTTTCATAGCAGAGATACTAAGAGCAACAGAAGAGAGGAGGAGCAAATGCCTACACACCCACTGGCCGAGGTGCTGATGTGCCACTGATCAGTACCAAGGTTGGCCTTAGCATGGGCAACTAACTGGAGCAAGAGGGCTCCTAATGAAACTGGTGGAGTGGGATGGAAGAAGAATGGGTGTCAGGGCGTGTGAGCTGACACTTGGGGGGACAGAGGAGTGATGAGGAGAGGAAAGTTCCCTTACCAGATCAGGGTTGGCCCAATGGCCTTTCAGAGCTGCCGAGACCTTGCCAATGATCAGGTCGTTCATTTGTTGAGTTGCTTCTGGATTATCCCTAAGAAGAGCAAGAAACAGACAGTTATTAGACTCACTATTGGCTGTGATTCTCCCTGTTTAGGGGCAGCCCAGGTACAATGGGCTTAACTTCCCTAACTACAGAGGCTTCAATCTCTACCGAGAGGCTTTCCCAGAACTCTGGTGACTGAAGCAACAAGATACTATGAGAAGGAACCTAGGATGGCACTCTCCTGGACACCGCTCCTCCTCCATCGAGAGAACAGCAGCACTAGCACCAACAGGGCTGCACGCTCACAGAGCACACCCATGCCTTACACCTCAGCTTCCCACGAACAACGCATCTTCCCTTCGCCTGACCTCTCTCTGCCTTTCTAGGGCACATCTGCAAAGAGGTCTCTCAGTTCAACTACTATTTCCTCTTCAAATCTCTTCTCAGGACTCATCTTGACAACAACTCCAACTGACAAGCATGCTTAACAACCCAATAGGTATTGTTGATGTTTCATCTTCAAAGACGACCAATGACATCACAGATGATGTCTTGACTTGCAGGTGAATCGGATTTAAGTGAGGCAGCCTTGCTCTCTCTTCCTGAGTCACTGATGTCCAGTGACAAGACAAAAGTCAAGATGAATGGCCATGGCCTGGGATGCGGTGAACGACCATGGCACCTTTGACATATGACTAAGCTCAGATCACTCCACAGCACCTGCTTCTGCCACCTTCATGGCCACTGGAACAAATTGTTCTCATCCACCAATTTTACTGGGAGAAGTCTTCACATGCTTAGGGCAGACACCCCCCTAACTCACTAACAGGTTTGAGGCCTGCTGGTTACCCTCAACCTCATTTAACCCATCTGCTAAGTGGGTTAAGTTCTAGTGGGGTATGGCCATTGCACACGCCATAACTTCCTGGAGTCACAGGAGACAGTAGGGTGGATTGCGTGGACACCCACAGTGGATGAGCAGCCTTGCAAAGGGCTCAGCAGCCCTCCCATCAGAGGTGCTGGTCCTCTTGAACAACCATACACCCCCACCTAGTAGATACAAGACACTGGGGATACCTAGTTCTACCAAACTATTGCTCAAAGGTAGCAAATCAAGAAGACTGAGAAGCTCCCAAAGGTCGCTTAACCATTCTTTCCTAAGTACCTCATCCACTTGTCAATCTCTATGATAAATCTATTTTCCACTCAAGTTCAACTCAAATGCCATTTTCTCTTCAGAGTCTTTCCTGGTTCCCAGTGGGGCCCCCCCTTGCCCACTCAAAAAGTGCTTTGTTTTATACCTTGCTAAAGCCTTTGTCCCACAACAGTATACATAATAGTTCTGTTTTCTCTTACTAATCTGTGAGCTCCATGATAGCAGGGACTACATGCAATCCAAACCTGAACTCCAGACCATAGCCCTGTGCAATGTTCTGCATTAAACAGCCATTTTGTGTTTCCTGCACAGCTAGCATGACTGTCTCCAAAACAGACCCAAGAGAAAGAGGATAAGCTGGGTCATACCTGGTGAGGAGACACATGAGTTGGCGGACTTCCTCCCGCATGGAGGCAGCTCCCCGGCGCAGATTGTAATCAAAGAGCTCCCGGATGAGGCCCTGTGAGACAAGGATATGGCGCAAGGCCGGGTTTGTGGCCAGGGCCCGGAGCAGCGTGATGCAGTGTTCTGTGACTGCGGAGGCACATCCATAGCACTTGGTGGAGGAGGTGTGGCCACAGCCTAGGACCGATAAGGCTCGGTACTGGCTGGCAGTGAATGTCGGCTGCACTGTCGTCCTTGATGACTTGGTGGCTGCCTCCCTCTGCTGCAAATCATACTCTAGGAGCTCCTTCCGTGAAGCAAAGACTTTCTGGGGTCAAAAGGAGAGTGAAGAAAGAAGGAGTCAATTACTATAACACCAGAGAGGAATTCACCTCAAAATCTAAACTGAGAAGCCTTTCTCTAGCCAGGCCTCCTATTTCAGGGGCTTCAGTCCTTGGATCTGATAACTCAGAGCACCGGTAAGGTGCTGGAAAAACTTGGCTGTTAATATGTTTGTGACAGCCCAGAAAACCCTCTAGTTTCCAGAGGGGGCGGGAGGGGGGATCACCTGGAGTGTGACAGGCTACCTCTGCTCTAAGCATAACTCCTCCCCTGCCTGGCAGCTGCATCCTAAGAAGGGGAGCAAACAAACTTTTTCCTCGAAAGGATTAGCTAACTTCTAAAAAATGTTTCCATCCCTTCCCAGCATCTCCCCAATGTTATTATGCTGTTTATTATAACTTTGCATTGGTGCTGGGAATGGCCTCTTAATTCTGCCTCCCTGGTGAAGAGCCTTCCCATGCAGGAGGATAGAGTTGTCCTAAGCTGTCTCAAGACACAGTTAGAGTGTTTGGGGTAAATAACAGCAGTTTGAAAAAACTTGATTGGGGGCGGAGGGAGAGGAGGAAGGGTGTGTGTGCAGGAGTCTAGCATTTCTAGCAACAAGCTGTCTGCTCCAGGCACACCCCCTCCTGGGTGGCACTGCTTCCCTTTTCTAGAATTTCTTATTCCTGCAGCCTTTCATGCTAGATGCTTCCCAGCTGGCCTCACTAACTGGCGTCTTGCTGCCTGGGGCATCAGAGGTGGAAAACCAATCAGACATGCTTGGCTGGAGGGTCTTCCCCTCCCCATAACACATCTGGCCCTTGTCCACACTGGGAAGCAGCCAAGTTCTGAGGGGTGGAACCCAGGGACGCTCACACTAAACTGGGGAAAGAAGGAGAGCCTGCATGATACAGGACACAAACAGGATGGGTCAAAGACAGGACTTGAATCCAGGTGGTCCTGGATCTCAGGCCATCTCTTTATCTACTGGTCTATGCTACTTCCCTGTTGATTTGGATAACTAAGAATTCATCCATGTCTTCTACATTACCAGTTCTGTTGGCACAGATGGATTTTACAAACAGAAAAGCTAAGGTGCCGGAACAAAGGCAGAGATGACAAAGGTGGCACAAGCTGAACTCTGTGGCCTCACTCAGGGCCCACCCTTGTGAATGTCTACACAGTGAGATTTACAAGACTCTAGGCAAATAGTGTTCCAATGCATGAACTGTGAGCTGCTCCATCCAGCTTAGGGAGCAGGCACTGACAAGCCAAGAGCTCTAGAAGGATACCAATCTCTGTGCTCAAACATATGATCTCTGTGACACCCCCCCCCATCACACTTGATTTCTAAGGATTATCAATTAGAGCTGGACCTCAGCTGTATTTGGTTTCACTCTCTCATTTTTTCTTTTAATTTTTTTTCATTTTTAAGTATAAGGAAACTGAGGCCCTGGGAGGAGAGACCTGCTCATGGTGTTGTCTGGGGACAGGCCAGGACTGGCCTTGAGAGCCACTGAAGCCCCTTGAAACTCTCCAGTTAGGATTCGAACCTCAGTCCTCCGACTCCACATGAAGCATCCTGCCCCAGACTACCTACCTTCCTCAATGTGCTCACTCCACTCCCTGGCAGAGACACCCCACCTCCTAAAGCTAGGGGGTAAAGGTCATCTCACAGGAGAGCAAGTATTCCGGAGCTAATCCTTCTAAATGGTTTGGTCTAGGGCAACACCAGGGTTTGGGTTCACGAAGGGCTGCTGGGATGCTTAAATACCATCGGTGTTAGGTTTTCCTACCTGTATGATCTTGGAGAGTTCGTCAAAAGAGTTCTTACAGTCCCCGCAGTACTCTTGAGCCAACTGTAGGATGTAGCGATTTACACTGGCTGACGTGGAGCTGATCCCCCCAGCACTACCTGAATCATCCTAGAACCCAGAAAGGGAAGTTAAGTCAGCAGTATTCTCCGCCTTGTGAACATACAATCTGGGAGCTCTTAGCATACGCGTCAACCCTCCCCACTTCCCTCCCTATAACGCCTCTGAACTTAGCTGGGCATTACCTGAGGCTTTTCAGGGGCTGCCTCATTCACTTTGCAAAGCAGATTTTCCAGCTGCGGCCTGTGTCCCATTAGCTGGTGATACACTCGGTCAGCTTTATCCAGGAGGGTGTTGATGTTGGTCACAGCCTAGGGATAAGAGGAGACAAGAGACTGGGTTAGAACTAGTCTAACTTTTCCACACAAATTCACAGGATGTCATCAAACCTATCAATGGTCATCCAGACTTTAGTTACAGCTCTCTAGTGATGAGAGGAACCCTACTACCTCCTAAATCAGTCCATTCTTGGAAAGCTCTAATTGGGAGGAAGCTTTTCTTTAAATCAAGTTTAATTCTGCCTTTAAGGCAATTTCCACCTAATGCTCCTAAGCTTTGTCCTCTAGGCCCAGGCAGAACAAATCTAATCCCTCTTCCATAGCACAGCTTTTCCAACACACTAGTAGACAGCTATCATTTCCCCTCTGAGGCTTATCTTCTACAGACTAAATATCCCTCATTTCTTCAACTAAGCCTCATGTGGCCATAACTAGAGGCACTATGCCATCCTGGGTGCCAGCCTCTGGACACTCTCCAACTAATTGGCATTCTTCCTAAAACGGTGCCCAGAAATGAGCACCCTACACCATATCTAACCTGACCACATAGAGCATATATAATGGGACCACCCTCTCCCTTGGCCTGAACGTAAAATTACCTCTTTGAGTGAAACCTGAAATGGTATTTGCTTTCTTGGCTTCCACAGTCATGGCAGCCAGAAAAGGTTTTTAGGCCATTAATCCACTTACCCATCCTGTATAAGACTTTGCATTTATCTCTATTAAACTCCAACTTATTAAAGTTGATTCAATGTCCTTGGTATATCAAGACCTAAAATCCTGAATTCTTACTTTGTCCTAGAGTATGTTAGTTCTCCTTCCCAGCTTTGTGTCATCTGTCAATCTCATAAGTGTGCCATGAAAGTCTTCCAGAGCCACTGATAAATGCTCAACAGTCCAAGGTCAAGCACAGACTAGGGGCCTCCAGGGGAATCCTCCACACAAGACTGCCTCAAACCATGAATAAATTAAGGGTTGGTCATCCAAGCAGTTCTAAATCCACCAATGCTACTGTCCCCCCATCTTCTCCATTAAAATAACATGAGAAACTTTATCAGATGCTTCACGAAAATTCAGATAAGCTATATGTAGAGCATCTTCCA
The DNA here is from genome assembly GCF_900497805.2 of Vombatus ursinus. NCBI lineage: Eukaryota > Metazoa > Chordata > Mammalia > Diprotodontia > Vombatidae > Vombatus > Vombatus ursinus. Next base: position 863,172 of record NW_020954662.1, on the reverse strand, counting down.
GATTTATCAGTCCATCAGTCCTGTCAATCAACCAATAAACATTAAGCACCTACAGTGTGCCAGAAACTGTGCTATGTGCTGGGACTACAGAAAGGCAAAAGAAAAATCCCTGACCTTAAGGAGCTCACAATCTAACAGGTGATACAAGAAGCAAATAGATATGTACAGGTAATGGATAACTAGGATATAATTAACAGAAGACACTAGAATTAAGAAGGGCTGGAAAATCTCTGTAAGAGATGGGATTTTAGCTGACACTTAGAAGGAAGCCAGGAGACAGAGATGAGGAAGAAGAGCATTCCTGGCATGAAGGGCAGCCAGAGGAAATGTCCAAATATCCAGAATCAAAAGAGATGGTCTTTTTCATGGAACAGCAAGGAGGACAGTCAAAAAATGAAAGAAAATTCCTCTGGAATGACCCATTCTTGACAATGTTCTCTTTATAAAAGTTTCTTTTTTCCTCCTCGATGTAACTGGGAGTTGTTTTGTGGCTTCAGAATTGCATTCTTAAGTGCTTATCCATCTTGGACTGACTACCCCCATAAATTTTAGGCCATAACAGGACTATCCGTCTTTATTCTCAACTCTCTGAAATTTGCTTCTCTACAATCTAAGGTACATGACAGACTATAGCCACATTCTCTTTTCTTCTCTAATCCAAATTCTAAGATAGAGCGGTAATTTTCTCCCAAGGTTCCTATCATTACCACACCAACATCCAGTTTTTTGGTGAGAATTAGATCCAAGATAGAATTTTTCCATCTGTTGGTTCCTCCATTTTTAAGATCTTCAGGGCCTTGCCTTCTGACTCACTTTCTCTGCCAAAACTGAAGCACCACCTGATCTTTTCAACTACCATGAACTGAATCCTTTATGTGTTTTCTCCCCCAATTAGAGAGTAATCTTCTTGAGAGCAAGAGACTGTATCCCCAGCACTTAGCAAAGTGTTGGCACATAGCAAATGCTTAATAAATGTTTTTCTATTCCAATCATTAAAGCAATTCAAGAAATTATTAACCACTCTATTTTTGAAAGAGAGAGTTCCAACAGATGTCTGGATAATTGAAGTTACTAATATATCCTGCCTCTAAGTCAGGCTTATAATCTGTTTAAAGTTTGTTAGTTTTTGTTTTTCTTTTAACTCATCTATTTCCCTTCTGTCCATTTGGCCTATAGTATCCTCCAAAGACAATACTGCTTCTGTTGATCTACACTCAAATGTTCTCTACCAGGTTTCCTCCTTCTTGGTCTTGCGTCCACCTCTTTATATGAGTATTATTATATACACTGTTACTCTCACCCCTCTTTTACTATTCCTTGGTGCTTTCAAATAAGAAATAGATCTCTTTTCAATGTCTCACTTCAGTCACAGGTCTCATCTCACTACATAATGGTGATATTTCTGAGGTCAAATTTGCCTTTTTGCAATAGTATGTCTAGTTCATCTTTGCCGCTACCTACATTTTTTGCATTTCTATATAGACCTGAGGTCATGGATTTAATCACTGGTTCCTTTCATGCATTTTTTTCCCCCTATGAACTTCCATCTATCTCCACTGTTAACCTTCCCACAGTTATTCTCTGTGGTACCTCAGTTGGTGGATATACCTAGACATTATTCTCCTGCCCCTTTCTTTTCAGTTAAGAGTCTTTCTGATTAGATTTACAAGACTCCAGGCAAATACAGTCTTACCAATCCTAATCAAGTGCACTTTATGCTTGGCCAAGAGCCTGTCATTCCTATATTATAATCTGTGATCCAGAAATCATAGATCAGTAAACCCCATTCTCCAACACCATATTTTTAGCTACATCTTCACTTCCTTGAAATGTCGTCTCCAAATTACTCTAGTATGTTTCTCTATTCTCTGCTGCCTTAACTTGATTTCCTTCTGGCCTTGGGTTCACATAACTTGCACAATCCAATCACACATTCTTTATGATTGCAACCAATGTTGGGAGGGTCAAGAGTTTCATACTTCCCACATAGCAGAAGGGTGCCCCTACTGAAAATGCATGGCCGAATATAGTTCCTGAATTTTCAAACCTCAGGTTATCTTCTATATGAGATGTACCTCTTGTGTTACTGAAAGCCACCCTTAAAAAATCCTAATCAAACTAGATGGGTCATTATTCTGACTTGTTTCAATCCATTAAAATTTAAAACCTTGATAGTCTTCTCCCCCCTCTCTCCCCTTCTCACAAAGCTAATTATCCTTTACCCCAACAGCGGCACCTAAAGTAAGACGACATGGCACTACTGATCTTAGTCTGGGCCTATCCTCACCTTCTTTCGGTCTTCTTCATTCTCAATGGGATCCACAGCACAGCAGGGCTTGGCATAAAGCATGAAGTCAAAACGAGCATATTTACAGAAGCCACAGGCATTGCATAAGAAGGGATCCTTTTCATCATAGTTGATGGACCTAGAAAGTCAAGGCAGTTATTAGATAAAAGGGGCAGCAGAGGTTTGAGGGATAATCTCAAGATCAGGGATCATGTCAGATCTACTTTCCAAAACTCTAATATCAACCACTATGATGAGTTATCAGATATTAGAAGGTAAAGATGACTCCAGCAATATGGAAGATCCTCGACATATTTGTGAATTTGACTGAGATGGAATACACCAGAGGTGTCAATCACACAGCCCGCATTTGCTGCCCAGACCACATTAAAATGGAACTGGGAAATGTTTAACAAAACAAATGTGCAATAAACCTTAGATAATGTTAATATGAGGTTTTCTAAATCAATAAGCAGCCTGCAGGGATACTTATGCGTGGTTTGGTGGTCCTCATTTCTATCTGAGTTTGATACCACTGAGGCACACCATTTTGGTCTTCTGCTGGGCCCACTCTGAGTTCCCATAATCCCACTAACTGACAACAACCTGAAATCTGAAGGCAGGCATTAAGGAAAGAGTTCAAATCACTGGATATACCCAGACTCTACACTGTCCCATGGACCCTTCCTACACACACACACACACACACACACATTCTCTCTCTCTCTCTGTCTCTCTCACCTGCATTTATGACACTGGTAGACATTCTCCCCACAGTTGCCACAGACCCCAGGGTTAGCAGGAACAGAGGCACTGCATCGCGGGCATTGCAGGGTCTCTGTGGAAGCCTGGTAGTTTTCATAGAAGTCTGCAAACTCGATCATCAGATTAGAGGCCACAATGGGCAATGGCAGGTCAATCTTCACCTCTGTCTGCCCTGGGGTCAACTGTACCTTCTTGGCTTTGTGCCAACGAGCTGGCCTAGGGAACAGGAGTTCTGGTTAAAGGTCTGCAGCAAAGGAAACCAAGACCTCTCACCTCTAGTGCTATCAAGAGACAAGGGGAAAAAACTCACAAGTGCTTAGGTAATTATTCCAAGATAAGTAATTAAAGGGGAAGAATTAGTAGACAGTTGATTCATTCATTTTACTAACAGCTTTACCCCAGAGAAAAAGGTGAGACAGTCAAGGGATGTGTGTGTATAACAGACCTTGTACTTATTTACAAGGTTAATTTCCAAGAAAACCAACAGGAATGTGACACTTGACCACTCACAGACACTAAAGAAATACGACACCTCAAAGTAAGTGACGCTGAAACAGAAAACCTCAAGAGGTATATCTAATACAATGGATGGGACCAGATGACCCTCTGAGGTTCCATGATACTAAGAAGGTAACTGCTCCCAACTGACTGTTTCTCTCAGCCCCCATTAGGACACTCACTTTGGAGGGCCATAGCTAAACTGCTTTAGGGAAGCTGAGAAATATGGCCTGGAATCTAGGCCAAGTGCCAAGAATAGTATCAAAAATAAACCCAATTAAAAAAAAAATAACTCCACCACTCCCACATGCCCACCCCATTCCCCAACAGAACAGAAAATTACACCAGCTATCTTGAGCAACAGCTTCAAAAAACTGTGAATTTCTGCCCTCAGGCCACCAGTGTTGCCTTTTGGTATCAAGAGTTAAAGGAAATATCTCTGAGCCTGGTTCCCAAGAACATCCTTCTGAGGCAATGTGACCCACCCTCTCTTCTCCTCCTGCCCATCACTGTCAGCAGCTCAACAAGCAGGGTGGCAGCACATCCCTTTATAAAGTCAGTGCTTTCCATATGAGCAGGCTCAGGTAGGAATGAGGAACTCTGTCACTAGATAACTTCCTCAAACCAACCTGGGTTCTTTGTGAGGCTTTTCAAGTTAGCTCACCTCCCAGGCCATGCTCACTGTTAACAATGTGGGACCTTCCTGGGCTCTGGGCCTAAGCCACAGCCTGATACCTCACCAGAAAAACATCCAATTCCATAAAATCCACAACTCCTGCCTCTCCTCACAACTCTTTCATTTGTGCTCCTCCTGACTCAACTTACACTGCCCTGAATCTAAACTCAAATAGATGCAGGAATGCCCAAGTCTGTGTTACATGACATGAGATAGAGTAGGAAAAGTTTAGGCAGAAATTGAAGCGATCTATAATGGACAAATTCTGGGAGAAGACCTCTTACTGTTGTACAAAAGAACTACAGTGTTGAAATGAGAGCAGAATGCTCCATGAAGTCAACAAAGTGGCCATTCCTCTTGGCAACCTGTTCTACAAATCATTCGCCTCCCAAATCGGGTTTTCATATATACCATTAAAAGACAGAAAGTCAAGAGGAAATGAGGAGAGGAATCTACTGATATATCTTCCAAGGGATAGGAATTTGTAGAAGGCTGGCCCTTGACAAACCACAATGGGAGGCCTGCTTTTTTCAAGATCTGAGCACGCCATCCATGTCCCTCTAGTTCTCACTGCCTGGTCAAAACAGCTGGAAAGCTCAAAAAAGAGTTGGGGAGGGGGGTTGATCCCTGGAATCAAAGTCAGAACCTTTAAGTGGGCCTCCCAGACCTATCACATCCCCCAGCCTCTTTCCAAACCTGAAACTTCATACTTATTTTTCAGCTCCACGATGGCCTGCACTGTTCGGTTGTTGTAATATAGATTAATGGTTCGCACCATCTTGGTGCGCTTCAGGTCACCAATCTTCACTGTCACTTTGCTGATGGTATGGCTGCCAATGAGCTTCACTACCTGCTGAGTGGTGGTGTAACGGGTATCCACTTTGATGGAGGAGAGCTTGATATACTAAAAATAGAGAATGTGAGGCGATTAGGACGATAATGGGTGACCCAGTTTCCTCCTAAAGCTATTCCCAAACAGTCCATGAATATGTCAGATTACAAATTCATTAAAGGTATTGTGGGGTAGTGAAACAAACACTAGACTTGAAGATAGGAGACTTGAGTTCTAATCTAGGCTTTTACTGGCTGTGTAAATTTGGGTAAATCATTTCACATCTATACCTCAGTTTCCTTATTTGCAAATGGGGATATTTGCATCACCCACCCCATAAAGCTGCTATAAGGAAAATTCATCATGAACCATAAGCATTGCAAAAATAGAAGTTATGAACTGTGTTCTGTAGTCTGGGTACATATTCCTTCCATTTTCTTATGAGAATTGGAATAATAACCTATTCTACAGTCACCACTTTCTAAGAACACAACAAACACCATAGGGTCCTCCGTGGTAGAGCCCATCACTTACACAGAATGGCACTTCCGGGTTGTTACACACCAAGCAGGGATCACTCTCTAGGTAATAACCATCAAACTCCACCAAACCGGACAGAGTGCTAGGAAAGAAACCAGGCCAGACATGAGGAAATCATCTCTAGGATTGCTGAGCTTCTCAAAGGAATTATTAAAAATGTCTTGAATCAACAGCCCTGTTCATAGCCCTGTGTTCCTAAGGGCACACAGGAAGACGAGAAGTTCCTTCTCCTAAGGTCTGGATGTCATAGGAAGAAACTTCCAATCTAATTCAGAAGATAGTGCCTTTCCATAGAAAAGAAGCACTATTATAGGATACATCTCCTGGGATGCAAACCCAATTGCTTTCACTTTTCTAGGCACAAGGAACTGATGCTATTTTATACAAAATCTGACTGTATGGTGATGATGCAGTAACTGTCATTAACATCTAAATTACTTTCTTCACAGTAATCCAAAACTATTCTAAGTTCTGAGGTTCTTCTAGCTACGTCAGATTTCACATGAGATTTGGTGGTAAATCAAACCCACCCTTCCTTAAAGACATGACTAGTTCCAAAATTTCAAAGGATAACTCTAGATCTCACTTTCCTTGGGAATCTTCAAGGTTTAATAAAGAAAATGCCTATTCAAAGCCCAAATGATGATTGTGACACACCTTTCCTCGCTGTTATTAACATAAATATATACTCATCTCATTTATTATTGTGTTGTCTGAAATCTCCCTAAGATTAAGGGCCTCTGATCCGTTGTCTAAGCTCTGCCCACCAACTATTTCACCCCCTAATATTTGGCGGAAACTTTAAGTATACTTTCACGTAAACTGCTCTCCCAAGAGGCAGGAAGCAAGACAAACTTACTTGTAGATGTTGGAGTTGGGATGATTGGTAAGAATATGGTTTTGGGTTCGGAGAATTTCTACAGCCTTCTGCGAATATTCTTTCAACTGAAACACAAGTTAAGAAATGATCCTAGTATACAAACTAAAGTCTAAATGGAAGAAAACTCTTTTTTGTTTTTCCCACTCAGAGCTGGCCTAATAGTAATTCTAAGGTATTTCAGGCCTGGTGCTAGGGGAACTAAGGGAAGTAGGGCTAATTCCTGGTTATTTCACTTGTTAACAATTCCTTCTGGTCCTAATGACAAGTTTAGCTTGAGAGCCTCCTTAGCATTCTAGTCTCTACTCTGGGAATTATCTCTGGTTCCTGCAGAAAAGCTGGGCAACAATGAGCCAACTATTGTAACCAGTGGGGAAATATTTATAAGTGTCTAAGCATACGTTTTTTCAAACAAGATAAGAACTGGCTCTACTTGCTCTATGCCAAGTAACCTTAATGTAACTTATCTGCCACTCCTATTTCATACACCTGTGCTTAAAAGTCTAAGATTGGGTCTATCTGTCACGTACAGCCTCTACATAAAAAATGCTGGGAGCATTTAATACTATACTAATATATATTACAATAATATAAAAATGATCAAATGTGTTAAAGTGATCTTCAATATGGGCTTCCTTTCTAGGAATTAGATATAATGCCCTCAGCAAAAGAGTAAAACAATGCCCCACCCTGAGTAGAAGAGAAATGAAGCAGAGTTTTGTCTTCTTGAGGTCTAGAGTCATGATGTTACCTTTTTCTCAGTCTGTGGGGTTTTCAAAGAGAAATATCCCAGCAGGTCTACAAACTGGGCAGCCTTGCGGCCATAGGCTGGGAGTTCTGGCCAGATGGACCACATCAAGTCCAGTAGGAGTTCCTGCTGCGATTTGTTGGAGTTTCTGTGGACAAATGACAACTCAGGTTACTGAGCCAAAGGAAGCTCCAGGTTTTACCTATTCAGGTGTTTCAAAAACAACCAATTCCACTAACTTTTACTAAGTGCCTACTATGTACAAGACACAACGCTAAGTATAGGGGACACACACATAAGACTCTATATAGTCCCTACACGCAAGGAGTGTATATTTTCCAAGAGGGGATACACCACACACAAGAAGCAGACAAATTATTTACAGTGTCAGGAGGAAAAACAGACACAGAAAGCACCCTACGAGAATGTGAGGAGAGACTACTTTAAGCTGAGCTGACTGTGGAAGGCTTCAAGAAAGACAAGACATATGAGCTGAACCTTGAAATAGCATGACATAGTAGAATGTGCTAGACCTAGGGTTGGAGAGAATTGGGTTCAAATCACATCTTGTATCTTACTAGGCTATGTGTCACTAGGCAAATCACTTAACCTCTCACAGCCTCAGTTTCCTTAACTATGAAATCAGGAAAATAACAGTGCCTACCTCAGAGTTGTTAAGATGCTCAAACAAGATAATGAATCTAACATACTTTGCAAACCTTCAATTCCTATCTACATGTCAGCTATTAGGGTAACTGTAGTAAAATGTAAAAGGATTTGAACAAGTGGAGTGAAGGAGAGCAAAGTGTCCAGGTGTGGAGAACCAGCCTGCAGAGGCAAAAGAAGACAGAATGATATAGGAAGTGATCTACCTGGGCTACAGAAAGGCAAAGCTACTCAGCTCCTGCTTTGCTTCTGTTTTCTTTACCAAGGAGAAGGATCTTTAGACTGGGAAAGACAGAATGAAAATGGTAACAAGAAATTGAAACCCAAGGAAAGAAAATATGTGGATGTCTTCAACAGGCCCCAGCCATCACACACCAGATCCAGAAGAACCACATCTCAGAATTTAAAGAACTTCCAGGGGTGATTGTTGAACCCTATTGATCTTTGAGAAATTGTGCAGAGGAACTACATGGCTAAAGGAAGACAAATGTCCTGACTTTCAAAAAAAGGGGGGAAAGGAGACTTGGAATGAATAAGGAATATCACTTGAATTCCTGGTAAGATCTTTAAACATACTATATCTAAGGGATAGTTTATCAGCACTTAGAGAGTGATCACTGACACAGTATGGAGTCATTAAGAACAGATCGGGGGCAGCTAGGTGGTACAGTGGACAGAGCACTGGCCCTGGAGTCAGGAGGACCCGAGTTCAAATCCAATCTCAGACACATAACACCTAGTAGCTGTGTGACTCTGGGCAAGTCACTTAACCACAAATGCCTCCCCCCCACAAAAAAAAAAAAAAAAAAAAAAAAGAACAGATCAGAACCTCACTTCTTTATTGCAAGGGCTTACTAGTCTACTAAACCAGGGGCATACTGGAGACTAAGTGTACCTGGATTTTAGCAAAACATTTTAATGTTTCTCATGACAGGCTAGGAGAAAAATGGAGAGATATGGACTTTATGATAGCAATCACATGTTAATTAATGACAAACAATTAAAGGAACATATTCAATCTCTGAAAGGAGGTCTCTAGCAGAGTGCTGCTGGGCTAGGTCCTTAACCCTACTTTGTTCAGCATTTTTTATCAATGATGACAGATGACATACTTGGCAAATGTTTGTACATCCTAAAATGGGAGGGATTAGCCAATACATCGTGATCTCAAAAGGCTGGCAGAAGAAGCCCCATTTAATAATATGCAACAGAAAGGCGATAAAAGCAAAAGCCCATGCTTGAGTTTAGAAAACTAACTACAGAAGTAACAGATGGGAGAGATGTGGCCAGATGTGGCAAAACACCACGGGATGGTTTAGTCTGATTCAGCAGATGATGGGGCAACCAAAAAAGCCAATGTGATCTTAAGCTGAAGATCAGAGGTAGAGAATCCAGAATGAGGGGAGATATAAATGTTCCTTTATTCTGGCCTGGTCAGAATGCATTTGGAATACTGTGTTTTATTCTGAATACATTTTGGGAAGGACATTAACAAGCTGACATCCAGAAGAGGAGCAACAAGATGGTGCGCGACAGCCATTCATAAATATCCGAAGGGATAGTTTTTGAGCTAGAAAAGAGATTAGTGCACTTTTGTCCAATCCCTTCATTTGACTGATAAGGAAACCAAGGCTAGACAGGAGAAGGGACTGCCCAAGTTCCCACAATGGTGGGCCAGGCAGCTGAACTCAAGTCTTCTGACTCCTTCTACTACGCTCAATTAGAATTATTTTGCTCGGCTTCAGAGAAGAGAACTACAAGTAAGAGAGAGGCAGATTTGGGCCCATAAAGGAACAACCTTCCTAACAATCAATGCTGCCCAAGCCTGTTCTACCAGGCTAGAAGCTTTCAAGCAAAGCCTCAATGACCAATAGCTGGGTACACTGTAGAAAAGACTCTTGATCAGGTAAAGTGATGGATGACCACTGAGGATCTGTCCAGCTCTGAGATATTATGATCCTCCTCAGACAGTCCAGGTAAACGGGCCCGAGCTAGGAAGAGCACAGCCCTATCATGGTCCCTACCTGTATATGTGCAGTGCCAGGCAATGGGCTTGCCAGCGCACAGAAGAGGAGTTCGATTCTAGTAGGAAGCAGCGAAGAAATTGTATCAAGGTCTCCTTGTCAGCAAATTTGTTCAGCTGGTTCACCAAGGCCGTGCACAGCTGGTCTTCTTGACTGCCCGAGCACTCACCTGCAAAGAGAGGCAAAAACACTTAGGAACCTGAGGAACCTTCTTCAGACTTGTGATTTCTATTTTGTTCTTTCCCTGATAAGGCTAACCAAGCATCTACAATTCAAAAACTTGTCTGGAAAAAAAGAGCTTAAGATGTTTGCTAGAGAATGGTGCTAGGATGAAGTCATATAAGAATATGCCAAAAAAGCAGGCATCACCTCCCTGTTCTGTGATTACACTGTACATACCAAATGAAACAGTTCATCCTCCTCTCAGAGTTTAGGCTCCAACAACACCAGGACAGATGGATGTGAAAACACAGACATCTGAACAAGTACATAAACTGTAGCATAGGCTTTAGAGCTAAAAAGGACCTCAGAGAATATTTAGTTCAACCCCCTCATTTTATGAATAAGGAAATGGAGGTCCAGGAATGCAAAGGGACTTGCTCAAGGTTACCCCAACAGTAAGCAGCAGAGCTAAGATTTGAACTCTGAGCTCTCCTGACACCAGATCCAAAACTCTCTCCACTATAGCATGCTAAACATGCTGACCCTATAGCCTGCAGTGGCCACATGCACAGTACAGGGCCTGAATGAGGTGGGAGTCCTCAGGGCATGTGTTTGCAAAGATGGGAGCCACACGTCTCCAGTCCTGGTTAGCAACAGCACTCCCCAGGCACAAAACCATGTAACCGTGAAGGAGGAAAGGACAGCAGAGATCTGCAAGTACAGATCCCTCACTTGACACAAGGCACACAAGTCAAGTAAGCTACCCAAGGTCACACAGTGAGTTAGTGAAGGCTAAGTCTCCTGGCCTCTGAGCAAGGGCAACATCTCCAACACCCTCACCCTTATCATTGGTCTTGAGCCTTCATGAGTCACTGGAAGGCAGCTCAAAACCAGGCTTTGAATCTTGCTGATGGGGAGAATTAGGGCACAGCAAGTGACACAATTTAACATGTGGCCTTTAAATTTGAGAAATAATGCCATATTAAGGACCTCAACCCGATGCCAAAAAGCACTGAAGTATGTAGGGTGCTACAAACCAGAATTCAAAGTTCAAAGGGTAGGCAGTGGCCAAGACCCTGAATACAAACAAATAAACGAAGCTTCTGACCTATGGAAGGTGGCTCTTACCCTCCTTCTCTTTCTCCTTTTCTTCCTTTTTGCTCTTTTTGGTGGATGACTTGCTCTGGGTTGTCGTTTGCCCAGAACCAGAAGCCACAGGTGCTGAGGATGAGGAGGAGGAGGAAGAGCCGGAGGCGGCACTTGAGGATCCGGATGAAGAAGCCACAGTGAGCACTTTGCTGCCACACAAAGCACAGGAGAGCAGCTGCAACAGCACCGGGGACACTCCCTCGTCCACTAGGAAACTAACTTGGAGCAGGAAATACAGGACCGCTGCAAAAAGAGATGAGAGGAAAGGAAATCAACAAAATTAAACCTACATCAGATCTACCTGGCCTGAGACTGCAAAGTAGTAGGAACTATAATGACTTCATCATTAGCCAAGATTGACCTCAATGTCTAATTTAACCAACATTCATTTCCAAGTTTCCTCTACTATATGCTACTACAAGGAAATCACTTTCACTAAAAAAATTGTTGAGAAATACTATATGATGTGATATGGACCAAAATTCTCTCTAGTTTGTGGAGATGATGGCAGGCCAGGAGAAGTGCGGCAACTTACAGTCATCTTTAATACAGAATTTCTGCCAGTTGACGGTGCGCTGGGTGGCAATCTCTGCACAAGCTTTGAGGTGCTCCATCTGAAAGAAGAACCAATCCCCAGAGATGAGTGACCTAAGTGAGCAGCTCAGAACACAAGCAAGGTCATTGCCCTAAGTGCAAAGATCCCAATCCTGTGCTCTAGCACCAATGGGCATCATGCCTTATACAGGCAATAATGCCTGAAGTGCCTGACTGCTGGAGCTGACTTCTGTAGGATGTGATCCTTCTCATTTTCCAGGCTACACAAGCACCCTCAGTTTTCAGGGAACTGTCCCTTTCTCAACAAGGAAGCAGCCAGGCCAGGTCACCTCTTGAGGCAAAGGAAGAGGGAGGAAAAGAACTCCAAAACAAGATATCAGCTTATGCTTGTCTTGGGGCCAAGGATAGCAACCAAGGAGCTCAGAGAATCCTCTGGGAATCATTAGTGAAAGAGGCTTTCTATCTAGCTGTTCACATGGGATATACTCAATTCCATTTTCCTAAGTCCAAATAGTCTCTTTGGTCATTAACTTATGTGTATCCCATTCATCCCATCTTAACTGTTCTTAAATAAAGAATTGGGGACATCCAGTTCCCATAGATAGGTGGCTAAGGTTTGTGTTCCAGATTATGTAATAGAAATGCTCAAGTTACCAAAACTCCAAATATAATTATCCAACATATGACAAAACTCCTTCCAGACTGTGCAGCCATCAGTTTGGATTGCAGCCTAGTAAGGTGTTGGCCTTGTAATAATCAAGAGAACACAGTTCCTTGGGCAGACGGGTGGTGCAATGGATAGAGCACCGGCCCTGGAGTCAGGAGGACCTGAGTTCAAAACCGGCCTCAGACACATAACGCTCACTAGCTGTGCAACTCTGCACAAGTCACTTAACCCCAACTGCCTCACAACAAAAAAAAAAAAAAGAGAGAGAGAGAACCCAGTTCCAATTCTGGCTCTGACCCTTTCAGAGTATGTGGCCAAGGGCAGGTTTCCTTTATCCCTTGGATTTCCTAAGCTCTAAGACGAAGACATTACTAGAGTTCTTTCCCTTGAGGCTCTGGAAGCCTTCAAGTGCTATGAAGACGCACCTTGTGCTGTTGTTTGGATGGGTGTTATTCATGTAGTGGAATCTGAGGATCAACTCCTACCTTAGCCAGCCCCTGTCACATGATGCTCCCAATGCTTAAACACTTGTCTCCAGTCCACGCCTGATCCGCGTGAGGCTGTGTCCCACTGCACCCCCACCTCCCACCCCCATGGGAGCTGCCCTTTGTACCAGGCTGATGAGTGTGTCATACTGCAGGGCTGAGCCCGAGCTGGCTGTGACCACACTTGCTCGAAGGAAGATTCCCTGCTCCTCCAGCAGCTTTTTGATGCCGCGCACGTGGGAATCTAGGGTATGCAAGTCCCGAAGCTGGCGGTACTTCTCCTTTGAGCCACAGATGAACAGCAAAAGTTTGCGGACTTGGCGACGTACAAATGGTGTCTGCTGGATCATCAGGTACTTGGGAAAGCAATAAATGAACATGAACATTCCAGGGCTGAGTCCACAGTCCCTGTATAACCAGAAACTGTACTCTCCTCTCCACTAGCTTTCTGTTGGTGATCATTCACATAGGCTTGGCCTATTAATAGGTCTTCCCACCTCCACTCGCTTTCTCTCCAATCCATTGCATTTATTACCCTCTTCTACTCAAAATTCTTGACCTAATGCCTATTACCTCTCGAGCACCATTCAAACTTCTTTACTTGGCATACAAGGTCCTCCAAAACCTTTTCTTACATTTCGAGTCTTTTCTCACATTATTTCTCTCTATGTGTTCTCATGACTTCAGCCAAAGTGTATATCCTTCTGCCTTAAACCATGTACTGCGTGCACACATCCATGCTTTTTTGGACATTATTCTCCACATCTGGTTTGGATTGGCCAAAACCTTGCCAAATATTTTACGTATTAAGCTCCTACAGACAGGCTGGCATAATGACTAGAGAGCCAGTTCACAAGACCTGCGTTCAAGTACTGACATTTCTAGCTATGGCAAGTCACTTGGCCTCTCATTATTCTAGGCAACTCTTCTCCAGAGAGAAGGTGTCAACCTGCACAGTAGAGGGAGTTCTCTCACATGGAAGTTCCCTCTATCAATAAAACCAAAGATCCCATCCCTATTCCACTCAGCTCCTACAGAAGCATTTAAACCAATTTCAAACACCACCTCTCCCAGGGATCCTTCTCCAGCTATCCCCTAAGGTCATCAGCTTCTTCTTCTTATCTCCCTCAGCACATATCTTACTTACCTTTCAATGCAACTGTCAATGATACTGTGTATTATAGCTGTCAATGCTCCTATCATTCACGAAAAATGGTACCTCTCCCAGGACTGAGCCAACAATAGGTAAATGTTGGCTGATTTTTTTTACCAGCTCACAAAAAGTGAGGAGGTCCTAGAAACTTGTAGGATCACTGCTCTGCTCTTTATCAAGCTCACCTCAATGGTAGAGGACTGAGACACAGCATGGAAAGAAGGAAACCAGATGAATGAAAAAGCAATCCCAGTATCCTTCCTGCTCCATGATGAGTTCAGGGACTTAAAAGCTAGGGTCAGTCTCTACAAACTCAAAAGAAGTCAGAAGGGAAATGCCAGGATCTCTTCCCTAGCAAAAAAAAAAAAAAGCCAACAAGGTTGTGAAGGCATGGTTATTAAATGGGACATGATCACTAGAAGCTAGGTAGCAACTCTCCTTTCCTCTCATTAAATTTGAGGCTATCACAGCTAAATACGGGGGAAGTTGACATAGAAGGACTAGGAATTAAAGAAGATAGCTTCTGCTGAATGGTAATCTTGAACACAGATCTTACCACCTACTAGGTCAGAGACTCAGAGAACCCTTTATCCTGAATAGGGGGTGGCACGCTTCACCACATCCCTGAATAAAATAATCAGATGCCACCTCCTCTAACAACCACTTCATGATGCCCCTAATAAGTGATCTATTTGTCCTCAGATTTCTCCTGGAGCTCTGTCTGGCTTTCTTTTGCCCCTATTACATTGCATCACACTTCTTTGTATTTGTCTGTCCTGTGCCTCTGCACATTAACCTATAAGCTGTGTACTAGAACTTTGTAAATATTCCCTACAGCACCTACCATATCACAGAAGGGCTTAGGAATTGTTGAAATAACAAATTTTTATTGTATGGGGCCAATCCTTACAAACTATCACTTACCTCTGACAGGAAGTAAAACCATGAATGGTCAAATACAGGAGGTGGAATACGAGAATTGGTGTCCGCAATCTTTTTGATTTGGTATGGCAGCCGTAGTACCATCTCTGTCAGAAGCTGTGTGTAGGCCTCAAACACATCCGCTGCATGGCCCTGGGCAGATAGCATTTGTGTAGGAATGAATGAAAAAGCATTTATTAAGTGCATGAGCAATGCACTGTGCAAAATGCCGGGGACATAAAGAGAAAAGCTCTGCCCGGTCACAGTACTGATTTATCCCACGGTGGAACATTCTACAGTCAGTTTCAAGGGAGGGAGACTTCCAAAGGTGGGAATGAATCAATTAGCTCAGCTCCCACACCCAGCGGAAGGAAGCAGGTCCTTCTGGCTCAAAGAACTATAACATTTCATACTGTTGCTTATGACATGAGGTACGATGTACGTGTATAGACACCAAAATTCAAAGACACTGAAGAGAAGGTGGTTGCCAAGGATTTAAGGAACATCTCCCTAGAATAACCTCCCTGGTTCTCAAGCACCCTGCCCCACCTGCTGCCTCTCTCATGCCAGGAAAAGCACCCTTTGCCTTAGTATAGCTCAGAGAATCACAATCAGACCAAGTGCACATGATCACTGTCCTCATATGCAAGACTCCTGAGCACACATCACATGAGGTAATGACAAAATCAGGCACTGTCCCAGAGAGAGGGAAGTAGTGAGAGGAACATGAAAGCTGGGCAGCACAGTGGACAGGGTGCTGGATCTGGAGTCAAAAGACCCAAGTTCAAATCCAGCCTCAGCATGAACCTGGGCAAATCACTTCACTTCTGTTTGCCTCAGCTTCCTCATCTGTAAAATGGGAGTGATAAAAGCACCTACCTCCCAAAGTTGTGGGGAGGATCAAATAAACTAATATTTGTAAAGCTGTGTAAATCTTAAAGTGCTCCTTAAATACTAGCTGATTGCTGCTGCCGCTCTCTGTTCAAGTGCACAGTTAGGCCACTTTGGGAAAAGAGAGTTTGGGCCACACAGGCTGTTGAGGCCTGCCTAGAAGGAATCTGAGGATATTACATTTCATCACCTGTATTTCACTTAAAGATCATTAAAAGGACCACAGCAAGCAGTAAAGGTCGATGCTAGTCTAACCAATTCTACGTTGTGTGTTAAAGTATGTGCACCTTCCATGCAGCTGGAAGCACAGGAATCGCAACTGAAACACTGACTGTGGCTATAAAGGGCTCTTCTCCCTAAAGAGTTTTAAGTGACCTTACAGAGCACTGGATTTGGAGTCAGAAGACTTGTGTTTAAATCCCAGCTCTGCTGTGACTACCTGTGTGACCTTTTTTTCTCTGGGCCTCATTCCTCATCTGTAAAATGAGAGAAGTGTATGAAACAATCTTCGGGAGGCACTTTTCACTCCAAAATCCTAAGAACATTCTTTCTCTGACCACCCATATGTGTACGAGTGAGATGAAATGCTCTTCTTTTCACAGATGAGGACACACAGGCCTGCAGTAGAGGAAGGAGCTGCTCTAGGTCAATGTGCTCAGGAATGAAGGCTGGGCAGGTGAACAGAGATGAGAGGAGATGAGAGGAAATGGAGGGGAGCAGGGGAGGTGTCCTTTACCTTCACATACTGACGGAGGAAGAAGGGGCTCATGTCAGGTGGGGAGGAGGTGGTGTGGGGTTTCAGCAGCTGGCTGGCAGCCACAGGCTCCTCGTCATTCTGCTGGCTCTTCCAGTAGTCCAGCAGAGACTTGAGCACATGCAGGCAGTAATCTACAGCCCCAGAGCTCAGCAGCGCTGCTGCCGTGGCACTAGAGATGAGGGATGACGACTGAAGGGAAAGCAGAGAAGGGTTACACATACCCTAGGAAGCTACCTGTGAAGCAAGGAGAGGATTAGCATCTGCAGAGCTATGAGGCAAAAGGGGTTAAGGGCGATGGCAAAAAGGGGCAGCGGTTTCCCCACTAGTACAGATGTTTTTCAGAACTCTTCTGACTAACCATGTGGTGAAGAAATATCTTTCCTTTAAGTCTGATCTTTCTTACACACGTGTGCCACAAGCCAGGGAGCTGTGGACTACACAGTGCAGGACTCTTTCTCCACTGAGGTAGGAGGGCTCCACTTCTTCCCAGGGAGCTAGGGGGAGGGGCCCCGTTCGAGAGAGGAGTGAGCAGGCCCCAGCGCCCCACCTTTCCCAGGGGGTCCTGCAACTGGACCAGCTTCTGGAGAAGGCTGAGATCAGAAGCTCAAATGAATGACAAGAGGGAAAGAAAAAGCTACTGTAAATAAAACCATTAGGAGAGCCTTGCAAATCCCAACAAACCCCACAGCTCATAAGCTCATTAAATTTGGACGCAGTTCAGCCTCAATTTCTAACCTCTCAGCTTTGTGTTAATCTCCTTTCCAGTACCCACACACACACACACACACACAGCCTGCACATGTGACTTTGTCTCTGCTCTACTGCTGAACTTCTAACAACAAACAGCAAGAGAATCTGCTTAGCTGTTATGGACTGGGCAAAATAGTCCTTTGCTTCCTCAAAATGGACCTGCCAATACCCTTTAACCTTTCCAATGAATGACCGCTGGGAGAACTAGGGGGTCTGGAAGGGTTCCTTAAGAAAGATGAAGCCCTCACCTCTCTTCAAACAGAGGTAAGGGCTGAAAGGACCAATAGGCAGAAGCAGGTGCTTTTGAAATATTTTCCTGATGACTACTCCAGACAATGACATGTGTCACCCCACCCAGCCTATGCTCAAGAAGCCCAAGGCCAAGCTTACCTCACAGATGGAGGACTTGGACCCTGACTTGGTCCTGGACATGAAGACGCTCAACAACCTCATCACCACCAGATGGACCTCATTCAGGGCACAGCGTTCATTCTTCTTAGAAACATCCTGTAAGAAGAATACCACCACGTGCATGGGAAAGCCCTGAAATCTACCATTCAACTCCTGAGGTAAGACCGTGCTAAACACATCACAACTAAAAGGTCTCATGTTGATGACTCAGGGAAAGAACATGCCCCATGTGTTAATGGGAAACACAGCATCCAGATACAGCACCAGAGCTGAAGATAGCTAAGACGCCACATGAAATGAGTAATGCACTGCGGAATTCAATAAGCAGGCCCTACAGGAACTGCTCTGACATAAGAAATGATAGAATGAAGTAGAATCTCTGTCAATCCTTCAGTCCCCAGAGAGAGGCCCGAGGAACAGAAAAGAAAGATTCAAGTTGCCCTCCAGACTGCCTGGCTGACTCTCAGGATTCACCTTCTTGTCCATGCCCAATTCTGCAATAAGCTGAGACAGCAAGTTGTCCAAAGCACCCTTATCCTTCTCGTCTTCTCCATCCAGGTCGGTCGTGAGCATCAGAATGACCTAGAAAGCAGCAGAGAGGCGAAGGATAAAATCTGGGCTCTCACAGAATAAAGGCTCTGAATACAGGGTATGTCAAAGGGCAAGGTTAGTCCTAATCTCCTAGTTTCCTCTACTGATAAGAACTACGTTTCATTCATCCACACAGCACCCCTACAAAATGGGCTGGGACAGGGGAGTCGGGATTATTACCCCCATTTGATATAGATGGGTAAGTCAAGGGGCTGAGACTTCAGCTCTGAGAGAGGAAACCAAGGGAATAATCTCCCAACAGAAATAGAGCACAAGTGGAACTATCAGGCCATAATGGAATAAGAGGCTATGTGGCAAAATGGAAAGAATGCTGGACTTGGAATCAGGAAAGATCTGGGTTTGAATCCCAACCCTGACACTTACTAGCTGTGTAACCATGGGCAAGTCACTTAACACCTCTGAGCCTCAGTTTCCTCATCTGTAAAATGGGGATAATAATACCCATAGTACCTACTTCACAGTGTTGTTATGAGGATCAAATGAGATAATAGTTATAAAGTACTTTGTAAACCTTAAAGCACTATAAATGTTACCTCTTATCATCACCATCATCATCATCGTCATTATTATGTTATGGACAGAAGATCACCATACAAAGAGTCAATCAATCAATCAATCAATCAATCAAGAAACATTTATTAAGTGTCTAATATGCCAAGGACAGTGCTAGGTGCTAGGGATACAAAGACAAAAAACCAAACAGTCCCTGTCCTCCAGCAGCTTACAATCCATTGGGGGAGACACGTGCATAAGGCTGTAAAGTACATAAATACAGACACTAAGTAATTTTGAGAAGTAAGGCACCAAGAGTAGGGGCAGGGCAGAAGTGAGTGACCAGGGAAGGCATGTGTCAAACAGTGGTATCACACTCCAACAGAAACAGATGCCCCAGGCTGCACATTGAGTCTGACACCCAACATGGAAGGTAAGGCTTGAGCTGAGCCCTGAAAAAAGCACCAGATCCTAAGAGGCCACAGTGAGGAGGGACGGCATTGCAGGGGTGAGAGACTGCCAGTGTGGAAGGGAAACGATAGGATCAAGTGTGAGAAGCAGGAGACTGCAGAATGTGTAGAGGGGAGTGATGCACAAAAAGGATGGGGGGGGGGGGGGGGGGGGCGCACCTGGGTGGAGTAGTGGACAGAGCTCTGGCCTTGGAGTCAGGAGGACCTGAGTTCAAATGGACCTCAGACACTTTACACTTACTAGCTGAGTGACCCTGGGCAAGTCACTTAACCCTGATTGTCTCACCAAGAAGCAGAAAAAAAAAAAGATTCTGGAAGAAGGATGGGGGAATTCTAGAGAGCCACTGGAGTTTATTAAGTACAGGGATGGTGTGCTCAGACCTGTTCTTCAGACAGGACACCTCTACTACAGATGAGGAGAAAGGGGGTGGGGCAGGAACTAGGGCTTTGGCCATAAGAGCCTGATCTTATTCAACGCTCTTTTGCTAACCGCTCATATGACCCTAGGTAATTTATTTCACTTTTCTGGGTCGTAGTTTCTTCACGTATTGCAAACGAAGGAGTTAATCTAGACAATCTCCATAGTCCCCTCCAGTTCCAATATCCTATAACCCTGACACTACACCAGATCCAGGGGTCATGTAGCAAGAGGAGAAAGGAAGGGTGCATGATCATGGCCTACCCACACACAGTAATCGGCTCCAGGATGACCTGATAGGTACCTGCATATATGGGATGGCTCGGACACCACCTACACTGCGCAGCTGGGGCAAGGTCTGCAGCAGCCTCTCCAACAGCATCAGGCGGACCATGTGCAGTCTTAAAAAAAAAAATCAGACATGGGATATTCATCACAACCTAGAAAACAGAGGTCTCTCCTTCTGAATTAGGGGCGAACAAATGACTACTGATCAAGAAAGATCCTGGTGGATTCCATTCAGGATGGCCAAATGAAGGCCCAAAAAGCCCAGAGGCTTTCTCAGGTCAAAAAGATCATTACTGTCATCACTGACCACAGTAATGGGACAAAGCAAAGCAGGCCAGCCTCCTAGCCATTTCGACAACTTAGATTAAGTATCAGTACTTAATACCAATTTATAGATACTGACAAGGCAGGAAAAACCTGAGTGAAGAAAGAAGACAAACTTTTTGACAACTACAATGGGATTATTAAGATAAATGTGAGACTAAAGACACACCCATGCTCTCCATCGGGACAGGTTAGGTGCAAACTTAGCTGGAGGCAGGGAAATAAAATACCTTTTGAAATCTCTACCAGCTCAAAGATTTTAATCGGTTTTCTAAGCTTGTTATGTTTAGAATGCCAAAGTAAAATCCAGGCCTCCTCTTTTAGCCCCAGTCCTCACCATTGTACCTTCCAGGTCCTCACCTGTTACTGGTGTTGATGTCTCCTTCAGCTTCCCCTTCTCCCTCTCCCTCCGAGCCATCTCCTTCCTGCTGGCCCGTGGTGGTGCTGATGGCTCCAGTACTGGAGCTGACACTGCCCGGCCCAGCTGGGTGTCCCTCTGCTGTGGTGTCACCATAGGCACTGCTCCGTCCTGACACTGAAACGAAGAGTCAGAAAACACCATCAGTCCCAAAGCTAAGCAACACTTTCTCCCTTCTCCACCCTCTCCCCAAAGTGGCCAGCTAGGATTATGGGTAGAGTCTGTGGCCTTCAAATGATTTTTCTCCACGTGAAACTGAATAGCCTCCTGAGAGCTGGAGCTTATGAGCCCAGCTTCATCGGGGCTCTAATAGGGCAGCAAGTCACCGCTCCTCTTTGGCAGGACGTCCTGCGAGGGTTTAATTCTAGCAGGAAGGACAGCGAAGAGTGGGGGGAAGGCATGGAGGAAGTACAATGTGCATCCCTGGACAGACCTCCATTGGAGTACTGGAGAATCCTAGCCACAAGACTGGCAACGTCTCTGACCTAAGGTCTGCCAGCACATCCCACAGGAAATTCATACTGGCGAGAGATCCTGGAAGTAAACTAGAGCTGACCTGAAATTCTTCACACAGAATTTTTTTTATCACAGGCTCTTACCCCCATTCAATCTAATTCAATCAACGTAAAAGCCTATCAAGCTTAGTTCTAGACACAAAATGAAGAATGACATAGCCCCTGTCCTCAAGGAGTTTACAATCTAATGGAGGGGTTGAGATGGGCAGAGAATAAAACCTACACACAAATATTATATGCTACAAGATAACCTAAGATTACAGGACAGCTCCAGAGAAAATGCTTTAAGAGAATTTTTCAAAGGTAGGCTCACTTTCAGCTGCTTTGAGATTAGACACCCCTACTCCCACCCCGCACAGTTCTTCAACAAACTGCTATACATCGTGGGAATGCCAGCTGGTTTTAATAAGCTAGGGAAGGAAATCAAACACAGAAATAGGCTCCAAAGCCAAATTAAAAAAAAAAAAAAAAGATTTTTAGATTAGCCACTCCTTGGGATTATTTGAACTCCAATGGTTCCCCTCCACTAGCCCTGATAATCAAAGAAGAGTTATATATCTTTCTCCGTATTTATCCCTTTAGGTTCAAGACACCAATCCAAGCTTAAATCTCGAGATTCAAGCTTGGTCCCAAAGGACAGATCTGGGAAGCTACCTCCCCTGGCTTCTGCAAAGAGGCAGGGACCACGGAACATCAACCTTTTTTTCAATACATCAGTTACATTTGTTGGACTTCTTTTTTCTTCCTCTTTTAAAATTCTTTATTACAAGGAATGGCTCTGGGTTAGGGGGTGAAGAGAGGGATACAGTGAGAAATGTAGGGGATGTAAAAAGATATAAGTAAAAATTTATTAAGAAAAAAAGCCTATGGCTTCAAATGCATCTCAACAAAGAGCATAAACCAGCTGAGTTAAGCTATGTCCACTTGCTGCAGTCTAAGCCTAGCATCCAGGCAGTTATCTCTCCCTTTGTCTCTACCCTCTCCACAGGGAGACATTACCACTGTGCTCTCCAGCCACCGAGTCCACGGCACTCCCTCCACTCTCAGAGCCCACACTACCGCCGTGATCGGCAGGAGAAGTCCGAAGGGTGGAGCCATCAGTTGCGGCTGTGCTGCCTTCGTCATCTGACGCTGGAGCTAAGAGAGTAACAAGAGCTGTTACAGGTAAAAACACTGCTTTGGTGCGACAGCATCAAACCACATGGTGCAAGGGACACAACGCAGTTCACATCCAGTTGTCCGAGAGATGGCTTTGCTGGTTAATCTCCAAGAGGAACGAACATCATACACAGCTCACTGCTACTTAAGACAGAAGTGAAAACCCAGCCCAGGTATTTCCTTAGCCACTCCATTATGCTACAAGTTGAGTATGACTGACATTCGACAAATTTTTCCCAAATAAAATACATCATGGTCATTAGTGCCTAGGTGATCCTGACACCCAGCGACCGGTCATGATCATCCAAAGTAAGGGACTCTAAATTATAATGGGCATTTATCTCTATTTTGATCTCTCAAAGAGGCCTCCTTTATGAAAAGCCCATAATGTTTACTCATCAACCATACTTCATGAGCTTTCACAAACCAGCTCATTTCTCTCTCTCTTTTTTAAAAAATCATATGGCATGGGGAAAGTTCAGTGGGAAGCTTCAGAATTTCTAATTAGCCTCATCAGATACTAATAATGAAGCAAGGAAATTCCCCAGAGACAGCCACAGCATCGAGGATCAGGGCTCAACTGAGACAGGAGGAAAATGCTAGATGCAACACACCAAGAAGGACCAGCCAGGAAAGCCAGACAGAGCACGGTTCAGTAAGCCACACTGCACCAAAGACAACATCCATCTCAAAGCTCCACCGGCCTGGGGGCAGTCATCCAACAAGCCTAAGAGAAGCTACAGGCCATGATGGTGGTTGTGGGGGAAAGAGGAAGGAGCAGGTTGGATTGGTTTCTTCTTTGCTCATCTTCTCAAGATAAAGATTTCCAAAAGAAAAGAGACAGGAAACAGGGAGTCATGGTCTAAAAACGTACTGGAGTTAACTCTCAGCCTATGAAAGGACTGGGTTTTCACTTAGTCCACTATTCAGGGTCTCTACTGCAAACCCTTCTTCCTCTCATTGGCCTCAATTTGGGTCTAATTCTTCACCGATTTATACCTTCACAAGGACACGAGTGAGGGAAGTAGAAAATTGATGAAACTCACGCTGGTCAAACATTTCTTTTTACCAGGCCTGGTAAAAGTTTTGTTGCAAAGAGGTTGAACTTAAGACTACAAGGAGGTTTAGGGATTATCTGTGAATTTTCAAGTCCATGCTATCCCTCAGTCTTTGAACCCAAAGGTAACTGAGAGTTGGTCAAACTGATCGAAAAGTCACACGAATTTCACCTGAAGCACACTCTCACTTCTTGCCACTTCAGTTTTACCTAAAAGTGGTGAGGAAAAAATGAAAGATGGGGTCTGTATCTCTGGCCCCAAATGCTATAAAGTCCTCCAATGGAGACCATACGGCTCCACAGAGGCCGGACTTCGCCAGCCACTGAGCCTTCTCTAGGCCTTCCCTCGTGGCACCAGGTGGAGTCGGACTGCAGCAGGGAAAGGACAGAGAAGATAGACATGCGCTGCTGCCAAGCAGTATTTATCAAGATGCCTCTGACACACGCGGCCTCCAGCCAAAGCCGAAGCCGTTTGCCTGAGATGGCCTGTCAAAGCAGCTGCCCATCACACTTGCGCAGCGCAGGCAGGGAGGCCTCAGGGTCCTGGGGCCCTGAGCCTCGCTCCTTGCTGCGGACAGTTACCTGATGCTGTGGTGTCAGAAAGGGTTCCTGCGTCCAGGGAGGAAGAGCTGGGTGCCTGGCCGGACAGTCCCAGGCTCTGCAGGCCCAGGGCACTGCTGCTGCTGCCTGGGAAACAAGTGGAGAGTGAGCATCACACCCCCTCCAACCCTTTAACCACAACACTGCTCAGGCCACCTGCTGTTCCTGAGAGCCTCTAACACCAGTGCGTGGCTCCTTCCTGGCCAGCAGGAGGTCTTTAAACAGCCACTGCCGGCTACCCACCACGCTTGGGTGATGGGTGATGGTGGGAAGCATCCATCTGTTCAAACAAGGACACAGGCCAGAGAAGCGAAACTGATTCAGAAAGAAATAACCAAAGAGATAGGCCTGAGAAAAACTTAAGATGAAATCCACTGAAGGCGACCCCTCTGTCACTCTCCACCTGTGTCTCCGAGCAGCGGTTACCCAGATCAACCTCATCTCCCAAATCTGGGCATAGGCTAATAAGTCAAATCAAAATCATTCACTACCAAAGGCCATTCCTGTGGGGCCACAGCAATTGCCAGGAAAGCCTTCTACCTTGCTGGTCCTGTTGCAGGCTCAAGGCAATGGCCAGCTCCACCATAGTCTCATCATCTGCATCGGGTGGGATGTCCAGCATGGGAGGGAAACCCTCTGCACCAGCCAGGAGAGCCTCCAGGGGGGATGGGTTGCCATTGTTGACGTTCTCGGCTGTCTCCAGCACCATGGACTCAGACTGCAAGGAGAAAGCCTGCTAAGTGCGCCTGCTAAATACCTTAGGGAAGTGAAAGCGCTCCTTCCCAGCTCTGTGCTCCCTTCCCAACAGGCTAAGACTCACCACCATCTCAAAGTCTCCATGGTCCACCTCGTTCTGCTCTTGGCTCTCCTGGCGGATGTGGCCACTCTCTGGAATCCCTGAGGACTGCATCTTCTCATCAGCATCATCATCATCATCATCATCCTTGTCTCCTAGGGTAGAGAAATCTAGGTCACCTCAGGGCTCCTGGCTTCTCCCTTCCTCCAGCTATAGCAGGTTACATCAAGGACTATTAATACCCTCAGGACAACGGTAATCCAGCACTAGGAACATCAAAGCACTAAGCCTTACTTGGAACTCTAAGCTCTACACCTAGCCAGTTTAGCCTGAGAAGATGAAGATGGTACACATTGCCCACCTAATCCTAGGTGACTTTGGGCAAAACAGCAAAAGAACACCACTAAGCTCCAGTTTGTTTCTCAGGGAAATGAATCTCAGTCTTTGTCAGAAGACCAGAAGTGGAGTAATAACAGTACACCTGAAGAAAGAAGCTTAACTTTAAACTCCAGGGAGAAGACTGATCATCCACTTGGACGACCCTTGAGCACATGCCACGTGCCACATGCCAAACGGACAGCGACCCCTGCATTACCCATGGGCGTGTTGCTCCGAGGGGAGGAGGGCAGCGTCACATGTCTCCGCTTGTTCCTGGGCCTTAGCACTCGGATCAGAGCCTGTTTGCAGGAGAAGCTCACAGCAGGATCCTGAAATACAAATGGAAGGCATCACATTTGGGTTTCCAGGTACTCATCAAATCAATAAATACCTACTCTTTCTGACTAACCTTGAGACCCAGCTGGATCGGGTCAGTCTTTCATCCCTGACCCCTAACATAATATATGGCCACTACAGTAACAGATAGGTTAGTCATCCATATAAAATACCAGCCTGTTAGCCAATATGTAAAAAGGCAAGGTATTTCCTGTGGTTTTTTGAATCAAATGTAAAAAAAAGAAATAGCTTCTCAGGGATGACTTTAATTCTATGCTACAATAACCAGTGCTTCTAACTCTTGGATTCTCTTAAAGTGGTGGCATTTGGAAATAAAACACAAGCCTTACAGAAGTACATTCAGTTGCTATTCAAAACGTTGACTCGGGACAGCTAAGTGGCGCAGTGGATAGAGCACCAGCCCTGAAACCAGGAGGACTTGAGTTCAAATCCGACCTCAGACACAACACTCACTAGCTGTGTGACTCTGGGTAAGTCACTTAACCCCAAATGAGACAGACAGACAGACACACACAAAGTTGATTCCCATTCTCTCCATTTCAAAGATCATAGGCTTAACAGCTAGAAAAGGCTACAGAGATCAAGTTCAATTCACTCATTTTATAGATGAAGAAGCTGAGGTTCAGAGATGTTAAATGGCTTGACTAATGTAAAAGAGTTGATAAAAGAGCTAATAAAATAAGCTAGTAAGAGCTGGAATTCAGAACCAATGTCCTCACTTCAAATCCAGCACTTTGCCCTCCATACCATACTGCCTCATTAGTCACTTTCCTAAAAATCCAGTGGGTACAAAATTCTAGCAGCAAGAGGCCTCCCCAAATTTTCCCAATCTGACAGAGATTTTTTTTAAAGATTCTCTACTCAGATACTCAGCATCATTCTTTGTGAGATCGGTACAGGACAGTCAGAAAGTACATTGTTACATACGGGGCATAGTAGCATCTGCATATAGATCTTGGAGGCTGTGTTGATACAGTCTAGCTCACAAGTGCAGTAGCCATGGATGATGTCCACCAATGCATTGACAGTAGCTTCAACATGAGTTAAACCTAAAAAGAGGAAAAATAATTAGAAAATACAAGACTGTTCAAGATTGAAAGAAAACTCTCTCCATTTGGAACGGCTAAATTCCTGTTTCTTGGCTGGAAGGTTATTCTCAGAGAAAAGGCAGATGAAGCAAGCACTGAAGACAATGAGATTGTGGGTCACTATCACAGCAAGTACCTAAAATAACATCTCTCTCCTCTCTCTCTTCTCCCCCACCCTTCTTCTTTAATGATCCTCAAAAGACAAAGTACTAAAATATTTCATGGACTCACAATGCTACTCACCAAGACAAAATAAGTGGGTAGTTGCTGCTTTGCCTGGGTATCTCAGCACCTATCCCTGACCATTCCCATCCCCCAGGAGCTCCTTTCCTGCTTCTCTTTATGTCCCAAGCCCTTAGCCCAATGCCTGTTACATAGTAAATGCTTAATAAATGCCTTCTGATTGTTGACTGACCATTCCCTGAAAACAAAAAACAAAACAAAACAAAAAAAAAAACAGACAAAACAGCATACCACTATTTTAATGAAATACCTGGTAAGCAGGCAGGTGCCAAAAAGGCATTCTTTGGTTTAGATGCGTGCAGTTTCCAGAAATGGTTGATGAGCTGGGTGATGAAAGTACAGCCATCCCCTTCTGTATGTTTCTGGGGCTCTTTCCCCTCATCCACGCCTTCTAAGCGGCAAAAAGAAAATTACTAATGGTGGTAAGCTGGGAATGAAATTTAATTTTCATTAAGGTTAAGTCAAGTCAGGGATGTTTGCCTGCATAGAGAGTTTCAAGGAAGGCCTCAATCAAAAGGAAAGCTGTTACCAAGATTCTAACAGGAATGTACAAGGAAACAAACAGGAAGGCACATTCGAGAACAACTTTATCACTGGCATTAAAGAAATGGGAGAGGTCTGGGGTCTTTCCACTTTGCCAAGTGTGTCTAAGTTTTTCTAGAATAATCCCTGGGCTACAAATTGTCAGGAAAAGGGATGAAAAGGTGATGGATAAAGGAATAATTTGAACAAGGGATGACTTTAAAGAAATCAACAAATAACCTTTTGAGGGTAACTTAAGAGCACTGACCTGGGGATCTACAGGATTAAGAGTGGGCGAGTTAGAACCAAAACCAGACACTGAATTTATGGAACAACAACTGAACAGCACAAAGACAAACATTACCTTAGGGCCCTAACACAATCAGACCCAAGGGTGGCTTTGAATTATACCCCAAAGGTTAAGAGACTTGAACTCTAAAGGGTAAGGGAAGTGATATCTCACAAAACGTACGTTCTGTCCAGAAATCACAGTATTTCTGATAGTACCAATGCCAAACACAAGAGACAATCAGAAGGGACTCTGTGGAACACGTATGTTATAGATGTGGCCCCTACAGCAACATCTACAAGATCAAAATGCTAGAAAGTGGACAGTTTCACAGAATAGACTTCAATTCTTTTCAAAGTGTCTGATAATGGCCTAGGCAGCCAAAAACCAGTGGGAACGCTGAAAGAATGAATAGGCAAAGAGAAACTCATTGAATCAGGGACCTGCAAGTGGTATTCAACGAAGGATTATCACCTTCTTTGGAACTCTGGATGCTTCTTCAAGGAAGATTCTAGTCATTTCAAATGGACAGACAGAAAAATAATTGTCTTTTAAGTAGTCTACAATAGAGGATGTATACAAAAGGCAATAATACAAAATATAAAACAGCAAAGGAATGAAATAAGTATTAAGTGCTCTAAGAGTTAAGTGGAAGGAGAAATCCATTCTAGCTGAGTAAGATAATAACAACAACTAACATTCTAATAGCACTTATTATGTTGCTAGGCACTGGTTAAGTGCTCTTTACAAACATTATCACATTTAATCCTCACAACAGCCCTGGAAGGTGGGTGCTATTATTATCTTCATTTTACAGATAAGGAAACTAAGGGCAAACAGAGGTTAAGTGACTTGCCCAGGGTCACACACAACTAGTAAGTGTCTAAAGCCTGACCTGAACTCAGGTCTCCTTGCCTCCAGCCGGTATCACTGGGCTGCCCCTAGATCAGACTGCCTCCACAGCACTGTGCTCAGTTCTGCAAACTCTATTTTAAGGAAGACACTAGTCATCTGGAAAGCAGTGATAGGCAGACAGCAGACCACTGAGATGGTGAAGGGAATCCAGATGATGCCAAGTGGGGATCAGCTGAAGGCACTGGAGGTGTTTAGCTTAGATATGAACAGACTTAAAGGTGAGTGCAAGCTTCAAGTACTCTAAAAACTGTTCTATGGAATAAGGACTAAACTTGTTCTGCTCAGTCCCAGATAACAGAACTAGGAGCAATAGGTGAACATTTTCAAAGAGGTAAACTGAGGTTTGATATAAGACAAAACTTCCCAACCATTAACACTATCTGAAAGAAGTGGAAGGCAGTGGGCTCCCCCTACCTAGAGGCCTTCAGGGTCAACCTCAGGTTTTCTAAGGTGGCATCATAATTAGGCATTACCAGATGACTAAGAAGACGGTGGTGATGGGAAAAGGAGGATCACATTCCAGGCCACAGCAGGAGTGAGAAAAGGCAGGATGAGGCTGGGGAATGCCAAGCAACATTGTTTATGAGGGTTGTAGAACAAAGGAAGAGGAGGAGTATGAAAAAAGGCTGCAAAGGTAGGCCACATAGCCTTGAATGCCAAACTAAGGAGTCTGTACCACCTGATCCACCAGGAGTAGCCAATGAAGGTTTTGAAATAGGGGTGATATAATCAGTAGAGCACAGTAAGACGATCACTTTCACAGCAGAATGTATGATAGATTAGAGAGGGCTGACACTGGAATCAAGGAGAACAGGTGGACAGCTCCTGCATGATACTCAGCCATTAACCTTTCTTCCAGGATAAGGAGAGACAAAGGTATTCCGAATCACTCCCTCATTTCTCCTGTCCTTCCTGTTTCAGTGTTTTCACAGGACTGTCAGGAGGATAAGTGGTTTAGGAAGGGCACGGCCACCCAAGGTTCCATTCACCTGCTTCCACTGGGGGCACCTTGGACTCGGTGAAATGCACCAGGTTGTTGGGGCGCATGATGGCAATAGAGCGAGCGGTGATCACGAGCCGCTGGAACACCTCCGGGTCCAGCTCCTTTCCATCTCTGCTGGAGGAGTTGAGGCACTGCACGGCTTTACTCAACAAGGCCTGGTCCTGTTAAAACAGCAGGTTCACACAGGACTGGCCAAAAAAGCAAGGGACTGGGGCTGGAGCCTATGGGAGGGTCAGGGAGGTCGCAGCAACAAGGCCACCCTCTATCCTTAAAGGGGTAGGGAGCAGGCAAACTGCTGCAGGGAGCAAAATGGGAGCAAGTGTCACAAATGAAAAGCCACTGAGGATTACAGCCTCTCCAGCAGAGTCTGATCTCCGCTCCCCAGGTTTACACCTGCAGCTCAGAACTCATTTTCTCCTCTGTCACATTAACAACTATGGTTTCTGCTCCCCAAATTCTACTCTATCAGAGGCTCAGCCATCTCTCAAGAGAAAGAGTTAGCCAAGATGAATTTGAGGGGCGTTTGGGCTCCTAGGCCCTGAGGGGCCTCTGGGGTGATTACCTTGTGGTTATGATAAGCTGAGCGGCTGGTGTGAAGGCTGGCAAGGAGGCTCTTCGTCTGCTGCTGGACACTGGACGGTGCTGGCATGGAGAGCAGCATGGTAGCCAGCTCCTGAGCTGCAGCCTTGCTCTTTTCCTGGTCCCAGAGAGGAGGACACAGAAGAAGAGTGCGGAGGGATTAGTATCAATGCAGATCCAAACAGCCTGCTCCAGTTCTCCCTCCCTCCCTTCTCTCACCACCTCAGGAGGCCCATCTCTCACAGGACTCAGCCACAGCAGGGCCTCAAGCCCTCAACTAGTCCATGCCCTCCTGGAGGCCTCAAGTGGCTAGTCCAGTGACCTAGGCCTGGCTCTAACAAGGCCACAGCACAGCCAGGGCTATCACACAAGGGTGCAGAGGCTGTGTGTTCCCCCAGGGATGCTCCCCCACAACAAACTCCAAGGGCCTGTGCCAAACAGAGGCCAAGCCCTTCAAAGAGGAGACCAGAAAGGCCCGAGGATCCACACGCCTTGTCAGAAAGCTCCCATGGCTTTGAAGAAGTCACTTGCCTTCTCACTGACAGGGCCCACAGCAAAGCAGCTTTCGAGGGCTTCTAAAGAACTCCCCACTAGCCTGGAGGGAAGAGAGAAAAGCAGCTTGAGTCAAGCAGCCCGCCTCCCCCTTGTGCTTTGGCCTAGGCAGACTACAGCTGTGGGTAGCTCGGGGACAGCTGGTGAATGCCAAGGACAGAATCGGAGCGTGATAAGACCAGTTACAGGCACCATGCATATCGTTTCCTCGTGTCACAGGCCAGAGTGAAACCTGGCTCCCCCTCACACAACAACCTAGGGCCCTGCTCATAATCCACAGCTCAAAGACAGGGCTTTTCTCTTTCAAAGAGGATAAAACTGTTTCTTCTGCTGCCTGTGGCAAGGATCACTGAATTGGCTTAACAACCTGGATACACCAGAGCCCAGGGCACAGGGGTACAGAGACCAAGGAATGATGGGGTGCCAAGGAAAGACTATTCTTGAACAGTTCTTGAAGTGAGCAAAAGTTACACCATGACCATAGTCCTTTTAGGTGTCCCCAACACTTTCAGCAAAGGCCACACAAGCATTTCCTGGGAACCCTAAGTGTAGAGGCTATTCACAGAAAAGGAGAGAGAAGAAACTGGCATGGGCATGGCACTGCCAACACCCCAGTGATGGCATACCTAAGGCACCAATCAGATGCTGTGCAGCTGCTCATCAGACACTCAAGGAAAGAGGTAGATAAGCAATACTGTTACCAAAGCTTAAGATTCCCCCAAAGAAACACACTGCCAACACTCTCCTGAGCCTTCTGCCCCAACTCTCACAAGTGTTTTATAATGAAACCAGTATCTTGCCATATAAAGCTCTGGCACAGAGAGAGAGAGAGAGAGAGAGAGAGAGAGAGAAGTGTGGAAGGGGGTAGCAGGAGAGAAAAGGGCAAAAAGGGCTAGAGAAATGGAGCAAAGAACAAGGAAAGGAAGGAGAAAGGAGTCAAGAAACAACTGTGATCAAGTAAGCTCTCTGACTGCTTATCTATGATCAAGCAGATAACACATTCTTCTTCCCATGGCCATAAACACATGGTAAAGAAAGGTCAGAAAGGAAAAGGGTAGGAAAGAGCAAGCTACGAGTCAGTCTGCAAAGCAGGCAACAATGACACCAAATGGGCACCTGAACTCCTCAGGCCAACCCGTCTTTACAGGGGGAGAAGCCTGCAGCCATGCAAGAAGCAGAAAGCAAAGAAGCAGAACGGCCCCTGTCAACAGAAGCAGGGTCAATGCCAAGCCACATCACTGCTCATGGTGCTCTCAGACACACATTCACTCGTGCAGAGGAAAGGAGGGCATACTAACCGATCCAGCTTGGTTAGGGACTCAGTTTCAGAACTTGGGGGGAAGCAAAGAAAAAAAGGAAAGAAAATAAGTGAAGCTCAGAAAAAAGTGGAAACCATAAATCAATATGGGGAAGGGGAGGGCAGGGAGAAGATGCTGTCAAGCCAGGCTCTTCTCGGGCTCTTATAAGATAAGAAAATCAACATTTCGCATTGTAAGATACCCGGCCAAACCTCCCTGCACAAAGCCAAGCACAAGGCATGTTTAAGGAGACCGTTGAACTGATCCCCAGAATGCAGAGGGCAGCCTCAGACCAGCAAGGCTGCTCCCACAAAAGTGGCTATTGCAGAAAGAGACCGGAGAATGGTAAGACGAGAGAGTCCAGGAGGACCTGCCAGCAGCATCTGCAAGACTGGCTCCCCAAATGGCAAGCTGGCCTGAGACTTAACTTTCTGTTCTATGCTGCTGATCCAAATGAGTTAAGAAAGGAAGGAGTCAGGAAATCGCAGGGGGAACTGAGCTCAAGGGTATCATCAGGAAAAGGGAAAGGAGCCTCAGGGGTAGACTGGGCTCCAGGGGTATCTTCAATTCTACCAGGGGGACACTGGACATTGGCAAATATGGTGAAAACAAAGGGCAGAGACTGAGTTCTGGATAGATGTTTTAAAGCACACTCTGAAGATATACAGGAGCATGGAGTGGGGAGGGGAAGGGGAGGAGACCCAGTTATGTCAAAGTTAAAGCTAAGGTTGGTACCTCTCCAGGACAGTCCCGCTGGAGGTGGCAGGAGCTGCTGTGTCACTCTCTCCAGTGCCATTGCCCTGGCTCACATTGGGGGGGCAGATATTACTGACAGAGGCAGAAGGGAAATCCTCTGGGGGTTCATCAGGCCAGCCAAACTGCTCCTTAGTCTTGCCGTAAATCTTGACAGCGTCTATCATAGTAACTCCTGCTGGATCCACTGAGGCCCCGACTGCAAAACAAAGAGAGAATTTAGGAGGCAGACTCCCCATACCCTTCAAAGGCAAACACTAGACTAGTCTACAAAGAGAAGCAAATCAAAGTGCCCCTAGGTTTATTCTTATGCTTCTTTTGCTCGCCATGCCAGCTTCTGCTCCTAAAACCTCCAGGACTCTCCACTCGACCACAAACATTCTTGGCTTCAGTAACAGACAAGCCAAATCCCCTCCTTGGTCCTGGGATCTCAAACAGACGTGCCCAGACTTAGTCACACTGTGAGGTCACCACCCCATACAACAGGACCACGGGCAGCCAGTCCTATACACACCAACCATCTCCAAGAGCGCTTTCCTAGTTCGATCACAGTATCGACCATTTGCTATTAGGCATGGCTGCATCTCCTGAAAACAACAGAACAGCCAAACAAGTAAAAGAGGAAGGCACAGATGAGCCCGTCTTAGCTGCATGATCAAGTGACCTAGGCAAAAAGCTCTCACCAGTGCGTGAACACAGGCCCCACTAAGTCTCAACTAGAAAAAGGAAGAACCCAGGGCTCCAGCCTTGGAACTCTTATCTGTTTAGATTGCTGGGCTCTCTGCCTGAGAGACATAAGCATACAAGTGACTACGCACAAATAAGATCTCACGGCACTACCCACCTCTTCTCTCATCTCTACTTTTCAAGTGTATCCTTTTCTTTCGTTATCTGGCTGGCTCTCTCCCCCAAATAAGATGGTGAGTTCCCAGGGAAGGGAGAGGAAGAGAAGAGTTATCACCATTTGCTTTTATATAGCGCCTACCATGCGCCTGGTACTGTGCTAAGCCCTTTTTGCAAATATTATCGCATTTGATCCCCACAAGTCTTTTAAGGAAGGTGCTATTATTATCCCCATTTTACAAGTGAGGAAACTAAGGCAAAGACAGTATAAGTAACTTGCTAGAGTCACACAACTAGTAAAAGAGCTTGGATTCAAATCCAGATATTCCTGATTGCAGGCCCAGCACTCTGTTCACTGCCCCACCGGTACAGTGCTGCCACATAGAGCTGACAACACAGATGACGACCTCTTAAGAATGTCGACCCGTTCCCAAGATACACCAAGCTACTGCTCAAACCATGGTACACTTCTTTGTTTTCCAAAAGAGACCACCACAATGTTTTGCATATAGGAGACAGTCAATAAATA
The DNA here is from genome assembly GCF_900497805.2 of Vombatus ursinus. Taxonomy (NCBI): domain Eukaryota; kingdom Metazoa; phylum Chordata; class Mammalia; order Diprotodontia; family Vombatidae; genus Vombatus; species Vombatus ursinus. The sequence continues at coordinate 828,861 of NW_020954662.1, read as the reverse complement.
GGTCATTTGACCCCTTTCCTCCTCCTTTCCCAGGTACCACCTGCCAAGGGGGAGAATGGCCCTAAATGCTGCTGTTCCACTGCCTAACAAATCATTCCAAGTCTGTCAGTGGTCAAATGCATCTCCCGGAGTTCACACCAAGGTGCTGTGCTCTCTCTTTATGCTTATCCCAAAACTGATGGCCACTCTTCAGAGGCCAGTGGAAATGGCCTGTGACTCACTGAAGATACTCAGCTTCTTGTCAGCTTGCAGCGCTTCTTCTCGGGTGAACGGGAAGTCAAACCAGCGTGAGCGCGTCAGGCTGAGCTGCATGGTGCGGCCAAAGATCTCGATGTACGAGGGGGCCCGTTCGACAGCCTGGGTCCCGATCTGCAGGCGCATGCCCGTCATCACCATCGTGTTGTTGTTGTTGTTCACTTCGATGGTGAAGCCTCCAGGCTGTGAGAAAGGAGGCAAGCAGACACACAGAGCTTTACCTCGGCCAGCCGGGAGGGGAGGGTGAGGCACAGAGAGAAAGAAGGAGCAACGGAAGGACCTGCTCTGGTGGCTTCGTAAAAAACACGGAAGGGCTACCAGACGGGGAGCCACCAACTATCTAACAGCTCAATCAGTAACTGAATAGGTCATTTCACACGCCACTCTCTAGGATCCTTAGCTGTAAAATGGGAATAATAATTTCCTCCTTGCTCCTGAGGCTCGAGAGACCAAGACACAGGATGAATAGCCAGCTGACATGCTATATACTCCTCAGTTTCAGACTTCCCAACCCTTGCTCCAAGCCCAACCAAAATTAGCTAGTGTTTCCTAATCTCCCCTACCTGATCTCCCAACACTATCCACAACTCTCTTGGCAATGTCACAAATGGGCTTGTGGAAAGGGCATTCTCCTGCGTATGTGATATATAGAGACTACAGTAGAAGAGGTTAACCCATCTGCTTCGTATGCTTATCCAAAAGTTTAAAAAGTCCACTTTTTTAAAGTCATTCATTTATATTAAAGGATAATCACAGCTGGTAACTACATTTTTGCTCTCTGAAAAGAAATTTTTTTTCCAAACAAATGAATACTATGGTACCTCTCAGAAAGAGCTGAACTCAGGAAGGACTTATATGAACTGATGCTGAGTGAAGGGAGCAGAACCAAGAGAATATCGTACATAGTAACAGCCACACTGTGCGATGACTAACTTTGACAGACTCAGCTCCTCTCAGCAATGCGAGGATCTAAGACAACTCTAAAAGTCTCATGATGGAAAATGTTCTCCACATCCAGAGAAAGAACTCTGGAGTCTGAATGCAGATGGAAGCACATTATTTGATCTCTTTTTTTTGTTTGTTTCTTCTTTCTCATGGTTCCTCCCGTTCGTTCTACTTCTTCTTTATAACATGACTAACGTGAAAACATGTTTAATAAGAATGTATATGTAGAGACTATACCAGATTGCACTCCACCGGGGTGGGGGGGAGAAAATTTAAAATGCAAAAGCGTATGGAAGTGAATGTTGAAAACTAAAAATTAATTAATGTTAAAGAAAGAAAGAAAGAAAGAAAGAGGCTCAGTCCAGTGCTCACCTTGGTGTTGGCCACATACATGCCTGTGGAGTTAAGCCGGTGTTTTATCTGCTGTGCATTGTAGACCTGTAAGAGGTCATTGCCACCAAACTCCACATCTGTCAGCTGCTGGTTGTGCTCGAAGAAGTCGATGGGGAAAGTGACCTGGCTGGAAGTTCGAGTAGCTGTGTGTAGAGAGCAAAGAGAGATGTCAGAAAGCCGCAACACCTGTCATCTACACTAAGTCTGTTAATATCCACAAGACTCCTGTCTAAAATCATATTCAGAAACCTCTGCTTTCTCTGTGCCCGAGTAGCCCTGTGAAGTCTGAGCTCAGCAGCCCACAGAGGAGCTCAGGAAGAGCAGAAACAGCAGATCCCATTTCTGTAGCATGTTTCTCACCATGGTTATGGGAGTGAGGGGGTATAAGGGTTATTATCCTCCTTCTACATAGGACTCAAAGAAGTGAAGGGACTTGGTCCAGGTCCCAGGTGAGTGTCAGGGCCAGGACACAAAGCCAAGAGTGACTCACAAGTCCCATGATCTTGCTACTATCCCAGGATGTATCAGAGAAGATAAGTCATTGTCCTTCTTTACCTTGCCAACAATCAATTCTAGGACTAGCCCTGTCATTGGTAAGAGAAGCTCGCTGTTAGCCCACTTATCATTAATATTGTCTCCTGAGAAGTGTGAGTTACATCAAGCCATCCAATAAATATGAATTGCCAAGACAAGCCCAGCGCCAGTCTTTGAGGAACTCTCTGCTCCAATTCAAACACTTCAGCCTCCCTAAGGACAATGGCTTCATCATTTCAGAGACACGGGCTAATAAGTTCTTGGTTGCTTGTTGGAAAATCAACCCACCTTGCCGCCTCCTTTCTGTTCATATAAGTCAGTTCTCCTCTGAATACAAGGAAATCCATGTTTCCCAAGGATAAAAACCTGAAGAGCCTGCCCCAAACCCAATTCAAAGCTAAAGCAAACATGTATTTGACTGCAGATTAAGCTGCTGTCCTATTGCTAACAGGTGGCTATTATATCCAAATACTTCTCAAATAGTTTAAAAAGGGACTGGGGGTGAGGTTTTGGGCCTTACTAATGGCTGCTGCCTTGCGCTTTCGGACAGGTTTCATGATGCTGATGACACTGCTGGGCTGCAGGGAAGGCTGGAGCCAGTAGGATGTATTTTCCACATTGGCCATGTAAATGCGTAGGCTGCCATCCTCACACAACAGAATCATGGTTGTCCTTTGCTGCTCATTGCAGGCTGTGTGCCGGATAGCAACCATGTCCTGAATCTGGGAAGGAATAAAGGAGGACAATTATCAGCCACCACAGCAATTAAAAAGGGCTTCAAAATTAAGAAATCATGGCACAGCAGCAGTTCCTTCTTCCTCAAAGAAAGAGGTCTAGAAAAAAAATGGCCAAAATTCTTTTTCAGGCCTTCTACATAAGGCTAGAGAATTGATCTGCAGATACAGCAGAAAAGGTTCATGGTCAAAGACAGAAGGAACTAGTACCAACCTTCGCTTTAGCTGGCAAAGTCTTGATCTCCTGGATGAGAAAAGTATCTGGTTTCACCATGATCACCAGTGGCACACCTGTAGTTTGCTGAACACAACACACCAAACCAGGGTGGTTCATCACCTCAGACCACTGGCAAAGAGCAGGGGAAGTTTTACTGCCACCATTAGTACTGCAACAAATAAAGACAGACCCACAATAATTTAAATGGCAATCATCAAACACTAATTCTATACGTAAACCAAAGAATGAAGAAGTCTCTTCAACAGACTACATGGATTAATAATGAATAAAGATGGTGTATGAAAGGAAGAAAGGAACACAAGCCTGATCAACCAGATCAGCTAACTCAACTCTGGTCATTCATCACTGGAGGGAATGATACTGTATGCATCCAGCCCATCTTTATGACCCAATTCTGTTCTGGACTAAATACACATTTTCCTTTAGCCCCAAATATAACCCCCTGGAGACGAGGGCATGTATTCATATCAGAATTAAGGCCAACTGATAACACTGCTGAGCAACCAAATTCAAATATGACAATATGTAGCCCTCCATGTCTGCCCTCTGGCAGACAGATAAGAGTGTGAAACTCCCTGCATGTTCCATGTCTAATGCTCCAACTTTATATATAGCAAAGTGTGTTTCCTAGCATGAACAGCTGAGTGTTTGTTCTCTTAATTTTATCTGAAAGTGGGGGATCAACAGAAACACAAATGAGAGGGAACTATAAAGCAACTTTTCCAACGGCTCTAAACCTTTATTTCTGCCTTTAAAAATCTGAGGACTACTTTCTCACAAAATCCTATTATCTAGAGACTCAGCTTTGGTTTCCACACGAAATACTACAAAAAACTTCTTTTGCTCATAGCCAATACCAGAAAGGGAATGCTCATGCCCATGAGCCACAAAGCTGGCTCCTACCTCTTAACGCTGATGGGGAAGAGCCGCAGTACCTCCAACGTGGACCTGCTGATGGTGGCTGCGAAGGATTTTCCTTGACAGTAGCTGAAGAAGAGCACCTGCAGCACGTGGGAGTAGTAGACAGACACGCCTCCTCCTGCGACCTGGCTATTGCTGTCCTGCCGGGGCACAGACCCAACACTGTACTGAGCAAAGCACCCAGACAGCTGTAACAGGCCGGCAAGCCTCTGCTACTCCTGCTTGCCAGTAGCTCTATCAGACTCTTGTGCCAGGGCCAGGCTATCTCATGCCAGCCTCCTTAACAGCTCCATGGGCTACTGCAGAGGGAATATCTCCAGGGGGAAACTTATAACATAAACCTTGGGAACTGAGGACAGTGGATTGTTAGGGTCAATCAGTTTCATCCTTCAGGACATCAATATGTGTTTAAGATCATGGGAAAGAAGACTTCAGGTGAGAAAAAGAAAAAACATTCTTTCCCCATCTCATGGATAAACTGCTGGAGAGGCGACATGGCAGAGGTGAAAGCATTTTTAAGAGTCAGAGGCCCTGGGGCCAAATACTGGCTCTGTTCCTTACTCCCTGGGTAACATAGGATACATCAATTTGCCACTTTTGACCTCAGTTTCCTCAGCTATAAAAATGGGATGTTAGACTCACGGATCTCTAAGGGTCTCTTCCAATCCTAAATCCTATGATCCTAAATAATTGAGGGCAGAGAAAAGAGAAAAGTCACTCTAACCTTCAGGTCTTCATGATTGACTTCCAACACATTTGTGACATAAAAAGGCCCATGCTGGGCACTGCTGGCCTCCTCCATGAGCTGACTGTAGATGTAGCCAGCTGAGGACATTATAACAATAATGTTCTTCCCCTCCTCATTGAAGAGAAAAGCAACGTCTCTGATCTTTGAGCTCGGCAAGAGAAAGTAGAAGGTTGGGCTCAAGGCATCAACAGAGAGGTCGTATATCTGTAGGGCAGAGAGAGAAAAGACTAAACAAGAAGCCAACTCTTGGTCCTCTCTGGAAGAACCTCACCTGATTCAATAGAGGCTAAACCAACCAAGGCTGCCAGGCTGAGTTGGAGACTAGTAGACAAAGGATTAGAATGAGTTTTAACTTGGATTTCTCATGCTTGGCAAAAGCAAAATGAGCCACTGAAATCTGTTAGTCCCTAATGGATCTGAGGCAACGCCCTTTCAAACACTAAGAACTGAGACAAAAGATGGCCTAATTTACCATCACAAAAATATCAATCTGGGAAGGGAAGACCCTCAAAGCTTCTGATCAGAACAGAAAACAATTACTATTTACACTCGTTCCAGGCCATCAAAACCTAATCAATGAGTTACAGAGGCTTGTCATCTTGACCTATGTCTTGCCGCTGGACTTCGATGACTCTGGAGGAGAGAGTGAGGCTGACAACTTTGAGCAGCTCTGCCTCACTCAAAAACAATTCACACGCCAAGTCAAGCCATCACCTTCATGATGTCACTGGTACTCTTGGAGAATAAAGGATAAATGACAACAACAATAGGTCACCCCCACTGAGACGCTTTCTGAAGCACACTGTTGGCTAGCAGAGGGTCCCAAACACCACAGGGTCACTGTACCAACACTAAGAAAAAGAGAGAGTACCTTGACAAAGTCTGCAGTAACGATGGCCAGCTCTGTCTGTGAGCCAGGTAACCACACAGCTTTGATGATAAAGTTTCCTGTTGCCAACTGAGGATGCAGCACCAAGTGGTCAGAAACGGAGCCTGAGCTACTGAAAGTCAGCACGTGGCAGTCCTGCACCCAGCATGGGGACAAAGAAGACAAAGCATGGTCTGATTTATTCCTGCTCATGTCTCAGAAATCCCCCTTTCTTCTTCGCCTCTCAATCAACTTCCGTGCCTGGAAACAGAGACTTCCACTCGGCTGTGGAATGTCTTTACCTAGTCATGTAATCTTCTCCCCCGTCCTCAATACTTCCCACCAGGACTTTCTAGGCCCATTCGCAGCACACGAACATCCTCATCCCTTCTGCCCTTTCAAGATATAGTGCAATGTCCACCCTCCCCACTGATCTCTGCCCGCCCCGCCCCCCCACCCGGGGTCAAAAATGGCCATTCTCTCCTTGGACTTTGCAGGCCACTTTACTTGAACATTTATGTGTTTCTCATGATCTCTTCTGTATGATAATCATTTGTTTACCAATTGTCTCCCCTGACTAGATTTAAGTTGTAAAAAGACAAAAATGATTATTTATCTGTCTCTGTCCTTAGGGCACTGTACACAGTAGGCACTCAAAAAAGGTTCACTGAATTTGTTGAAAGGAATCCTTTAAAGACAACCACTTAAACCGTCATCAAGAAGTTTTCAAACTCCTTGCAAGAAATAGCCAGGTAAAGGACTTTAGAAAAATATAATCTGCTCACTAATTTTACCTAAAATCAAAACACATCAATAGCCATAAAACAGAAGGAACAAAGGGGGCATAGAGGCATTTATTTCTCTTCAACTCAGTACAATTATTAAGCACCATTATGATCATCATTGAGAAGAATACAAAAGAGAGGGTCCCTGCCCTCATGTAGCACATAATCTAATAAGGGAAAAACATCAAACTCTCTACAAAATTCTAATGGCCTCCCAAATTGACTCTATACTCTTACCTTCAGTCCACACACAGCAAGGTAGTCTTCCTTACAAGGATTTCCAGTGAGACTTAACACAGTGAAGGGGACTGGTGCCGATGCCAAGCGGGTGAGGGTCAGCTTCCTTTTACTGGAATCTGCTTGTTTGAGGAGTGCAGAGAGCTGCAGAACAGTAATCTGTAAAGGAACATGGCCAACATATATTCCCAGCTCTGATACCATCAGAAGACACAGAACCTTCAGAAAAGGGCATGATTTCTTCCTTGTCTCTTGTGATGAGGACCCTCTGCTACAGTTTTATTTGGCAGCTAAGCAAGAAAAACCTTTGTAATATTATAAGGAGTCAAGATGGCAGAGTAGCAGGAAGCAGTAGACAGCACCTTGCCTACCCCCTCAAAAAATTCCTTCAAACATAGCTAGAAAATGCACCAGACTGAATCCTGATGGGGAAATCTAAGCAAAGGTCACAGTAACTTATTTTTCTAGCATAGAATGGCATAGGGAGATAGAGAGATCTGTAGACAATGAGGACAAGCTGTGGCTAGGATTGCTGCATGCAGAGTATTCCAGTGCCCAGGGAGAGGCTGGGCACATAGAAAGGAAAATTAGATTTCCTGAAATTAGAATTTCTTAAAGAAATGAAATAAGAACTTTTAAAAGTTTAAAAATGTCTGTCACTGAAATGAGATTTCCAGAGGATGCCCATAAACTGGGGAATGGCTAAACAAGTTATAGCATGTGAATGTGATAGAAATGATAGAGAAGGTTTCAGAATAACCTGAGAAGACCTGGATAAATGGATGTAGAGTGAATCACACAGAAAGAACCAGGAGAACAATGTTTACAATGAAAACAATACAGTAAAGACAAATGCCTCTGAAAGACTTTAGAACTTTGATCAGTGTGTTATCATCAAACACAATTCCAGAGGGCTAATGATGAAACATGCTACCCATGCCCTAAGAGAAAGGTGAAGGACTGAGAGTATACAGTGAGAAAGTGAGAGAGTGAGAGAGTGAGAGAGTGAGAGAGAGAGAGAGAGAGAAATATAGATATCTATCTTTATCTCATTCACTCTGTGTGTGTGTGTGTGTGTGTGTGTGTGTGTGTGAGTGAGAGAAAGAGAGAGAGAGAGACAAGGAGACAGATAGCAATTTGTTTTGCTTGATTATATATATTTGTTGATACAAATATGTTAAATGTTTTGTTTTTTGTTTTTCTTTTGCTCTCAAAGGAGGGGAGGGGAGTAGTAGAGTTGGGACAAGAAGAAGAGAAGGTGAATTTTTGTTTGTTGAAAAAAATAAAATATAAATAAAAAAACTAGGGAGTGAATAAGGGAACTGGAGGATCTACCTTGCCCTTTTCATGGCTGACAGCTAAATGTTGGCGTCGTCCATGGGGTGAAGACAGCACACACATTGCCACACGTCTCAGCACGTGGGCACTAATGAGCTGGCGAATGGTCTGGCCCTGGTCTCCACTGTAGTTCATGCGGACGTTTTCAAAGGCACCTTCCTGGGAGCCTAAGGTTGGGACCTACACAAAGGTGAGAAACACAAATACCCAGTGATAATGTAACCAAGTGATAATGTCCCAGTACTACAGCTACCTTTTTAAAAATAAGTGTAATATACAACCTGTAACAAGTTGCTTACTGTCTCAGGGAGGAAGAAGGTGAGGGAGGGATAGAGAAAATTTGGAACTCAAAAAAATTTTTTAAATAAATTCTAAAAATTGTCTTTACACGTAATTGGGGAAAAATAAAATATTATTTAAAAAAACAAACAACCGTACTCAGGCACAATTTATGTGATTTATGTACCATAGGAGGTTAAAAAGTATTCGAGGGCTAGAAGAGGTATACAGTAAGATGACAGATTGTTTATGACTATATACTCATCCTAAGAAGGTAGAGACTACATCCTAAGTGTATTGGGTATAGCACTGGGCACAATCTGGTTGACAGTAAGTTCACTGGTCCCCGCATTGCCTGGCTCACTGGCACTCACCATCAGCTGGTCAGTCATCTCTACCATTTTGTCCAAAGTGTGTAACTCATTGAGTGCCTGCTGGGCCCGGCTGCTGCTGCCCATAGCTGAAGCCTGCTGGAAATTGATCTGAATGGCCTCCATGAGGAAGCCAAGCATGTCTAACACCAAGGGAGCGAAGGAGAAGTTCGCCTGAGGAAAAAAACAAATGAAGAAATGAAAGTGCACAAAGATGATATATCATATCTGTGACATCTTTAAGAGGAGGTATCATTACAATACACTTCTCCTCATTCCTAGCCCAACATACCAGCCATTGGAACAACCTACCAAGGCTTCATTTGATTTGTGTAAAAACTCAAGACTTCCAACCTCACCTCTCCTTTCGTGGAAACAGCTGCCAAACTCAGTGTGCTGCTGACTCGTTTAACTGTTCCAGTGTCCCTCCCCCCCCATGCTATCAGGCAGCAAAACCATGCTGAGGTGGTAACTTCTAATGGTTAATTACAGCTGCTTCCGCCACACATAAGGAGAAACTTGAGGTGAAAATTCTGTGACTCCAGGTGACAGAATGTACCTATGGATGACCAAAGTCCAGAGACCCTCTTCCCCTGCCTCCCTCAGACTCTCATTCCTGATCCTGGGTCAGAAATCTGGGAAGCCCACCTGGGTCTGAAGCTCTTCTCGGCAACCTTCCACACTCCGGCACAAACTGCTCTTCTTGGGCTTCTCCTCATCAGCAACTCTGCCATCACTGATAGTGACCTTGGCCTTGTCTGCTGGCGACGTGCTGCTGGCATGGCGCACTACACTCTCAGAAACCCGGGGCTCACTCTGGAATGCTGACTCCTTCATTGTGGAGCTCATGCCACTGCTAGGTGCCCTCTTCACCAGAGCCTGAGAAAAACCAATCCAAATTCAGAGAGTCCCAGCCCTAACCACAGGACCTCGGGTCTACACCACCTGAGACCCTGGGGCGCCTAATCAGGGGAATGAGTTACAAAATCTTACACCTCAAACTCATCCCTGGATAGGAATCCCCCTCTACAGCATACCCCAAAAGTGACACAAAGACCTCCAGAAGAAGAAAATGAACAGCCCTTAAGCCAGCCCAGTCCACTTTCAGAGACCTCTAACTGTGAAGTTCTTCCTTACATTAAATCTCAGTTTGTCTCTCTGAATTTCCCTCTGAAGTCAAGCAGAACAAGCTAATCCCTCTTTCATGTGCTAGTACTTCAGATACAGGAAAACTAACATCCCTGCTAAGTCTTCTTTACTCCTGCCTACCTCCTTCAAACAATCCTCACATGACACAATTGAGGAGCTTCCCCATCCTGACTCCATTCTCCAGCCGTTAAACAGCCTCCCAAAAATGTGGTGCCCAGAAATGAACACAACATTCCAGGTGTGATCTGAGCAGGGCCTAGAAGAAGCTCCCGCATCCTAGACAGGATGTCATCTCTCACAGCAGATGAAAGCTGTATTAGCTTTCTTGGCTGTCATGCACTATGGATTCATACTGACCTTGTCATTCACTTAAAAACCCCATATCTTTTTCAGAACAACTGCTATTACCCATGCCTCCACTGGCGCGTTACTTGGGAGGTTAACTGTACAACATATTCTATTAGGTCCAATGTTTTATCTAGCCTGTTGAGATCTTCTGTAAGCTTGATTCTCTTGTCTAGTGTGTGTCTAGCTTTACACCATCTACTAATTTTGGTCATGATGGCCTAAATGCTGTCCTCCCAATTATTCACTTATCATGTCCTAATTTTGAGGATAACGCCTCATGAGCCCCATTCCTCAATATTTCCCTATCATCATTTGTCAGGCTGGGCCTGAAAAACTAGATCTGGAGGTAGCCTAGGAGAAATGACAAGAGATGATGTACCCTACCTACGGCCTATGGCAGCAGCACAAGATAGACTCTTAGAGTCATCATATGTTAGTGTCAAAGAAGATCTTGGGTTCAGATGTCATCTCAGAGGTCATCCTGCCTAACTTCCTCATTTTGCAGAAGACACTAAGAATCTAAGAGGGAGAAGTGACTTTCAAAGGGTCACACAACAAGGTAGGAGACAAAGCTAACTTAAGAATCCAGAATGCTCCCAAGCTAATCCAATTCTGCCTATGACACTGCACTGGATGTCACCAGGAAAGCAAATGGACTAGACCCTTGTGTGTCTTGGTACTTCTCTCCCAGTCTGTCCTAACCGTCCAATCACTTAAGAGCACAACAAGCATTCTGGCCCTCTTACCAAACAGCTACCATCTTCCTTGGCTCCACAGTCACAGAAGAAGGACCCATACTTGGCATAGGAAATCTCGTGATCCTTGTGGCAGACCTTAGCACACACTGTGCACACACCGACCCCATCCACCATCTTGCAGGTGTGACAATGGTACCTATGGAGATCAAAAATCCCCAAATGAGTGAAAAATCCCACCAGGCAAGAAAGAGAAACTCCTAATCTCATGGGAAAAGTGCTCACTTACCAATGCTGGTTCATGAATTCTTTCTGTGTGATAGTAAATGTGCATAGCTTGTTACAAAGAGAATCTTCATCCTCCAAAGTAAAGAAAAGTCATTTAGCCAGAGACACACACACACACACACACACACACACACACACACACACACACTCTCTCTCTCTCTCTCTCTCTCTCTCTCTCTCTCTCTCTCTCTCTC